>NW_014577330.1:233026-244702 GCF_000485595.1 Priapulus caudatus | reverse complement strand
TGTTAGGGTTATTGTTAGGGTTATTGTTAGGGTTAGGGTTAGGTTTAGGGTTAGGGTTTTTGCATCATTCCTTGATATACGGAAAGTCTGTGCATCATTTGATGATACACAGAAATCTGGGCCCAAGGATAGAGAACATGTCACCCTCATGGTGGTTCTCTATCCTTGAACCGAAATCTGTGCATCACTTCGTGATACCTACGGACGTAAGGTGCCTAAAGTGGATTTGCGCCCTTGCAGTGTGCCACTTGAAGTTGAACTTCACTTGTGCACGAATCAAATTCAATGTAAACTAAATATGTAGTGACTACTATTACTTACTTTTTAAGTTCCGGAGGGTGTGCTTTACTCATTCTGACGTTTTACAGATATCTGCTATGGGAAAATACTAGTTGTTTTTGTGAAACAACCAAGAACAGATAAAGCAAGTTTCGTACAACATGCGCTATTCCTTTGTAGACTGGTGCTGCCACCTAGCAAAAATATTTTATAGGTGTCTCTGAAGTCAATCTGTTGCATGAACGTGCCAACAGGTGCCAACGTAGAACAGGAAGAGCATTTGTTTTGATGAGTGAAATTTCGTGTACGATATCTTCAACCTCAGATTTTAAAAGGATTTGTACCATATCGTGGGATTAAACCGAAACCGCTATCATCAATGAACAGCTGACGTGTTTGTCCATTAATTTGACACAATGAGTCAAAGATCTGATGGGCTTGTACAGCGGAAGTCTACTGCCATAAAGAAGGAAAACCAGGAACCAGCCAGTGAAAATGAACCCGAGGAAACTAGCAACTCGTGTGATGAAAATGAACTTGATCATGATTCAAAAGAAACTAGACTTACGTTGATGGAAGAAGTTCTTCTTCTTGGACTAAAAGACAGAGAAGTAATAATGATAATTTTTGTTAATATTAATTTTGTCAACGTAACGTATTTAGTGAAGGAAAACTAAAACTAAGTAAAAGCTAAATACTAGTGCCAGTACTAGTAGTAGTAGTAGTACTAGTACCGTCTACTATAGCTCTAGTACTATAGCCCGCGGATCGCTGCCGCAGGGCTATAGCACATTCTGCCATAGATGTAATCTAAGCAAATGGTCCAACTGATGTGACCAATAATTTATCCCCAAAACGTAAAATGATCGGGCTTTTTAACACTTATCTATCAACATGGACATCTCACCTATCTTTTTGAACACTTCCACAACTTTACACCAGGTATTTATGCTGTTATTCCTCAAAGTCTTAGCACTGAAGAGTCACGCGTGCACACATAAGCAGAGCAACCGCATTTGAAAACAAAACACCAGTAGTGCTAAGACTTTGAGGAATAACAGCATAAATACCTGGTGTAAAGTTGTGGAAGTGTTCAAAAAGATAGGTGAGATGTCCATGTTGATAGATAAGTGTTAAAAAGCCCGATCATTTTACGTTTTGGGGATACATTTTTGGTCACATCAGTTGGACCATTTGCTTAGATTACATCTATGGCAGAATGTGCTATAGCCCTGCGGCAGCGATCCGCGGGCTATAGTACTAGAGCTACGTCTACTACTACTACTGTCATTTTTGAAGCATCAGGTGCAGGTGTGAGGTGAGGTAACTGGTAAGTGTAAAATGTTATTTGTGCATAACATCAGCCAATAAAGGATGAGTATAGCCTATAGGTTAGTACTGCTCATAAAGACATGGCACGTTCGAAAAGTGGAACTCGTGGTGGCATCCATATATATTCGTGGTCAGTTTTAATTCAGACTAGTTACCAAACTTCAAAAGTCGCCTTTAATTTTATTATGGTGTTATCAGACGTGATTTTTTACATTCATGGAGTGCAGTTGAATAACAAGGGAAGTGTGATGCTAAACTCTAACAGTGATGCTCTTACAATAGAAAGAAAAACACTAAAATGCCAAAAGTGGCATTTAACAATAGGTGTTCATTCCATAGAGGTGACTGCTAACACAGGTTTGAATGTACCAATTACTACGTAAAAGTCCATCCGTGGGTATCAGGTTTCACAAAGCTAATTATACAATTCACGAAACCTAGATTACCAACTAGGTTTCAACCGATACATATATGGTTTAATGTGAAATCTTCCAAGGAAATATGGTGAATGGCATAGGGTTATTTTCAAAGTTTACAGTGTTTCAATGTTTTATGTGATTTTGTTTACATTTTTAATAGTAGGTCACGGGGAATACAAAATATAAAGATTCCTCTCATAAATACATGCATGAATGCACACGCAAGCATGTACGCAGATGCCAGCACATCCACGTTTTTCCATTTTTTCTCCCCTGTAGTGACAGCATCGTTAAAGCGTTGCCGTATCGCGTCGTCTCTTTCAGGGTTACACGTCGTTCTGGAATGATTGTATATCGTCTGGTCTGCGAGGCTGTATTCTCATTGAACTGGGTCTTCGCAATCGTCTTGAGCTAGAAAAGGCCGGGATGCGGCGGCGGAGCCTGCTGAACAGGTATGTCTTCGATCTTAACTAGGGCCCGAAGTTTTCTGCTTTATAAATGTCAAATTCTGCTTTCTTCTGCTTTACAAATCTCAAATTCTGCTTTCTTCTGCTTTACAAATCTCAAATTCTGCTTTCTTCTGCTTTCTAAATTTCGCCATTCTAAATTTCACCAAAAGCTTAGAAAAGCCTTAATTTTTAGCTCATCTGACATAGTCAGATGCAGCTTGTAGAATCGCATGATCGTGCGTCCGTCCGTGCGTGCGTCAACAGTTGGGCACAAATCTTAACCGCTCGACGTACGGTCACGATATTCGGCACATCGGGGGGGATCGTCAAAACGAGTTGGGATGTTGAAGCTGGGGGTCAAAGGTCAAGAGGTGTAAAAGAAGGGGGAACATTCCCTCCTTAACTTAAGGTATAGGGAGGAAATGCAGAATTGCGGCACAAATCTAAACGGCTCGACCTAGGCTCGTGATAGTCGGTGTATAGCATCATGGTAGGAAAAACCATCACTGTGCCGAAATTGGAGGTCACAGGTCAAAGGTCAATGGGGCCAGGGCAGATTTTAGACATTTTCTGAGGACATGGTCTGACGGAGCGATTGAAAAACTTTTTTGCTTCAGCGGTGACCTAGCATTTTTATGGCTTTATTGAAAGGACCATGAAATGTACTTTCCGCTGACATGCGAAGAGTAAGTGTCGGATAACCTTTTGACCCTCAAGAGGAGGGTTAAACATGGATTTGTTTCTCTCAACTGCGTTGGCGAGTACCTGTGGGTGTGGAAAGCTCCCATTTTACAGTGAAATTCCACACATAACTCTTACTTGAACAATGCTTACTTGACTCATATATAAGATTCTGTAGTGTACATTATGAATAGTTGGAATACAGTCACTAGCACTCAAATAATTACCCAGGAGTGAGGCTGCGGATTTCCCAAACTTAATTTTCTCATCAAATTTTGGCACAAATATAGACGCAAGTGTGTACGTTCTTGAGCTTATTCGGTCCACTAATCACTGGCCTACCTTGTACTGAAATTAGTTTAGAGATATTTGCTATCGTATTGCTGTAAATTGTAATCTTGCACAAGCTGCTCTGCTTCTGGTTGTATCAACCATTGAGCTATTTTTAACGAGCCAGATGTGCCTCGCAAGGGGTTTAATGTACCTTTTTACCTGACACCATAGAACGCATGTTTTGTATAGTAATAATATGGTAATTATTCGCTCCTGCTTTTTGCAATTCGTCGTCACACTGACAGCTGCTGCCATTGCTGCAATGCTTTTGCTGACCGATGCAACGTTGCCTTTAATAGCGGCCCGCCATCTATCGGAATTTTATTACACTAGTTTGAAGTGTTGTTTTTTGGGGTTAGAAATGAACGTATGTATAGGACGTCTTGCTATGCACAAATGAATTTATCAGCAGAACACCAGACACCAGATGCGACCTGTCGCTCTGCGGCACTTGTTTTTATTTGTATGCAAGAGATGAAAAACCGGTTGAACGCGTTGAATGCGAGCGATCAGCCGGGCGTATGGGATCGCGAGCGAAATACGCTGCCGTGAGACTCGCGCCCGCCCGACCCGCGCACACCACGCGGACCCCGACATCGTATTTATCGATCGCAAGCGGCCAGCGTAGAAAATCGCGGGATCGCGAGCGAAATACGCTGCCGTGAGACGCGCGCCCGCCCGACCTTCGCACACCGCGCGGACCCGGCACCGTATTTATCGATCGCAAGCGGCCAGCGTAGAAAATCGCACAGTGTGTCGTAGGCTCCTAGTCCGTTAATTTTTACATCTTTTTTCAAGACTGAGTTTTCCGCTTTCTCCTCCCGTTCCGCGATTTCCGCGGAAAATCCGCTTCGCGGAAAACTTCGGGCCCTAATCTTAACCGCTTGAATTCACAAAACTTCACTTTGATGCCGATTCATTGGCATAAAATTTGGAGGGTTTATTGTGTTCCTAATGTTTCTCACATCGTCAGCCCAGTGAGTTTGTTGTATCGAAATCGATTTTGGTTTGTTTTTTCATTTGCTATTGAAGTGTTTATGATTCATTGAAAAGTGTATGTCGTTATTAAAAACATATAACAAATATTTATATTGTATATTTCATTAAATTTTTACAAAAACGTTTATATAGCAGATCACACAAATTTAGTAAAATCTCACGTCTGTTTACCTTCCATCTGCGCTGTCCGTCTTCGCAGGAAAATTTAGTAAAAACTCGCGCATCTGTTTGCGATCAGTACCTACCATCTATCTGTGTTGTTCATCTTCGCAGGAAAATTTTGCTGAAGTCGGATGCACCGACCGGCGATGTGCTCCTTGACGAGGCACTGAAACACGTGAAGGAGACTCAGCCGCCGGAGACTGTGCAGAGTTGGATAGAATACCTTAGTGGTGAGTGACATGCAGACACAGCGCTGGGGAATGCGGTGAATTAGCTGAACTTTGCCATAGGTGACCCCCACCCCCACATCATTACCTCACTAACCTCTTGAAAGTGATAATTATGTCAAGGGATGCTTGTGTTTACCTTACACGTGTGATGTGAAAACTATAATGGAAATTCAGTGCATGTACTTGTATTTTAGTTATATAAAATGAAGATGTACTTAGTAAGAATTTATTATATTATTATAATTATTATATTCGAAGTTATGCAACAACTAGTCTAGAGATTGCAGTGGTGTACCTCAAATATTTTTTTGGGGGGCAAGGTATTTCAAAATGGTTGATGTAAAGTCTGCATCTGTGTTCCAAGGTGCAAATGATAGCATGGGAGTTTACGAGCCAAATACCAGCTGTGGATCAGGAAAGTGTGTGTGAGGTTTAGTTTTACCTTACAGACGTCATTATTATGGGCCAGTGTTTTACATATAATTCTGTATGTGTGTGAATTGTGATGGCAAACGCAGGGTCTGCAATCTAGTGCATTTAGCAGAATGGGTTTGTTAGTGATGAATATGTGGTTAGTAGAAATTATAATACTAACAATAAGCATGAAAAAAATCTGGCACAATGACAGAAAATAAACCAGAATGTTATCCAGCAGTTACATCCAAAGATAAGCATCTAAACACGTGTCTTACATTGATTTTCATCCATTGGTGTCTGGTGTGCAGTTTAATTCTGCAAATGTGTCTACAGCGACAGTTTTATTGGCAAAGAAAGTGAAAACTGTTCATGTTGATCATTATTATTTAACCTAATCTGGGACGTATAAAGTTTGCTTTCAATATATGCTAATGGTTTTTCTATAGGTTGTGTGCATGCGTAAATTTAATCTTCTAGTCTGTCTCCACGTCTGCTTGACAATATTATCCCATACTATTCCCATAATGCAAACCTGAATTATGGGTGATACTCCATTAGGAGTGTTCCTAACTTTAATGTCATAATAACATTATCAATTACATAATCAATGTCATAATAACTTATATATATTATATATATTGGTCATATATTAGTTTGTTAGGGTTAATTTTAGTTAAATAAAATTTTTAATAATAATATTTTTTTTAATAAAATAAGGTTTTAATTAAATATAATGTTAGGGTTCATTTAAGGTTAGGGTTAGGATTATCAATCATTAATCATTAATCATTAAAATAATATCAAAGTTGGGAACACTCCTAATAGAGCGTTAGCCTGAATTATTTAGATTGAAGATGTCATTTTATGTCTCTTCTTTGTCGTCTGTACTTTTTGCATTGTCCCACCTTACGTTTCATTTGGAACACTGCGTCGAATTATGGGTGGATTCTAAATGAAGATGTTTCCATTCTTAGTTGCTGTGATCTAAGGGTCAGTGAGCTCAGAAGTGTGAAAATGAAGTACCCATAGATCTGTAGTTATACTGGAGTTATAGTCTGCTGTACTCGTACAGTAAGACATGCAAGGCTGCGTACACATACATAAACTTGTTTGGCAGGTAACTCAGTATGGGTAGTTGGCTGCTTGCTAACACGAGAGGTAAATGACCAGGAAGTGACAACTTCTAGGCCAAATTCTGAAAGCGACAGTGAAAGGCTGTATTATATATATACATATATATATATATATATATATAGATATACTATATCTATATATATATATATATATTATATATATATAGAAGTAGAAGTCACACACGAACACCCGTGTAGAATAAAAACAAAGTCAAGGTATAGAATAAGGGTGGTTTAAAAGTTTTAATTGACGAGCTTTCGAGATTACGATCTCCATCAGTCAGGAGGTCAGAGACACTTGGAATAGAATCAAATAATCCAAAAACAATTAAAACACAATGGTCGCGCGTTGCAATGAATTACGGACGACAAAAAGACACGCACAAAAACATTACACGAACACGAGAGAGGACAGCATCAGCAAACACCACACACAACACCAGACAGCACAACATGGCCACAAACACACACAACAGCACACACACACACAGGCACACACACACGACACACACAACCACACCGCGGGGACACACACACACACCAGCACACGACACACAACTATACACACAAATACAAGCGAAGCAATGGTACTCAAAAGTCAACAGAACAGTAGCTCGTATATTTTGAGTCCCATCACCTCGTATGTGTGCCTCTGCGCCCAGTGTGTGCTGTATAGTTACCACATACGCATACATACGAGGCTCACCCGTATGCTCGATCACCTCTTGACTTATGGATTTATTAAGTATTATATATACTAGGGGCGTAGCGAGTATGGTAGCACTGTAGGCCGGGCCTACACTTTTTGTTGGGCCAAGATTATCTTGTTTTTTTAAACAACGCATCCATAATTCAAATCCATTAACGCTTTGCTAAACGGTTTAAGAGTCTATGACAGGAAAACTATTGAAATAACTAGCAAGAAATATGGTCTAAAATTAGGTGACGCATATTGCTTCTTCATCTAGGCTGTCATTTCTATCGCTGCTGTTTCATTCAACACTCTACCCGCCCGGAAAAAGACTACGGATCCGATCTTTCAGTTTTTAACATTTTAACTCGTTCGTAACACTATTTTAACGCTCGTTGTTTTTTGGGTTTAAAAGTGATTATTGAAATGAGGTGTCCAAGTTAGCAGAAGAGGCCACGGGAACCAGATAGAACATCGGCGGTGAAAGTGGGGCCGTTTTCGGCCATCTGGGGGGTATTGTTAAAACCACACAAATTTTCTTTTAGGTACGCTCACGCCAACGATGGTGGCGCTCTGCGCAGTAGTCGTGCCTACAACTTTTAAAATCCTGGGTAGCCCCTGATATATATTATATCATATATATATATATGCTAGGCCAAATTCTGAAAACGACAGCTAAGCGCTGTAAGCATATATATATATATAATATATCATATATATAGTATCATTGTAGATCTATGTTCAAAGTGTATATATATGTAAAAATAAGGAACAAACCACGGTGCTCATCGTAGTCAACGTCTGTCCGTATGTCATTCACTTCCTGTATGTCAACCATAGCTCCAGGTGGTTCAAATCACTGTCAGTCAGTGTCATTTGGCTAGCCTTAGGGTCACATGACATTAGGTTAGGATTAGGGATGGATTAATAGTTCCCTAATTCCTATCCTGTTATAACAAGCGAGTAGATGCATAAGAACATTTTTACTAGTCGTATACAGGCAAGGCCCCGTACGCAGGGGGGTTCGGGGGGGTTCGACGAATCCCGCCCCCCGGAGCCCCCCCCGTGGACATCGAAAATTTTGGTACTTTTTTTGAAGAATGTGTAAGAATTTCACCTCAGGTCGCCTCCATTTTAGGTAATAATCTGCCAAAATCTCCATCGTGGGGGGGTGAAGCATGAACACCCCGCCTCCCACACCTCCCCCGCTCGCGTCCCGCTTTCGCCCTGCTTCTGAGCAGGGGCGTGGTACAGGGGCGTCCAGAGAGTCGCGGACACCCCCTTCGCGTGCTCGCAAAACTTTGGGTTACGGTTAGACCTTCCCCCTCCGCTGGTACAAATCTTGTACTACGCCCCTGCGAGCAAGTTGCCAACATTGAAAAAAACGAACCCCTCCCCACCCCGGAATATAAAGTGGCTAGCGGCCTGTATACAGCATCAAAATATATGCCATAAATTAAAAGCTGCATGCGGCAGCTGAGTCGATTGATCCGATTCGTATATTATGCCTATAGGTGGCAGGGTCTGTAATAATTCATGGTGTTGTGGTGAGAGAGAATACTATATCAATAGTGTGTCTATATTACCTATTCAATGCTGTTGTTACCTCCGCTAAGGGGTTGGCAGGAGGTTATGTTCTCACCGGCGTGTGTTTGTTGGTTTGTGGGATGTCATCAAATTTTCAGGATAGGTGCAGAAATGGGCTATAACTTAGAATTGATTACATGTTTTGGTGGTGATTCCGGGATCTAATTAATTAATTAATTTATAAATTGTTAACAGTGAGAGAATTGAGGCTGCCTTGGCGGAGGTCTGCGCTCTCCGAGTGCTCTAGTTTATGCTATGTTATGTTCAGTTGCGTGACTGTCCCACTGCACGGGTTATATTGGCAAAGTAGTTATCCTGGGGCCCGTTGTCAGAAACATTGCAAAGTTAAAACTAATGTTAACACTAATTTTGTTTCTGACGGGCCTCAGGTATCGAAGGCTGGAATCGAGCCCCGCCGCCCCCCAAGCACCTTGCCTAAGAGTAGGCTGTAACTATGGTAGTGGAGGGACGTTTATTTCCTCATCAGTTATCCCATTAAAGTGTCTCCCCTCTCCGATGGTACTTCTAGAGGCGCGCGCGCGCGCTCATTCTCACGGGATTTTACTCAACATCTCAAGAAAAAAAAGCGAAGAATATTGCGCGATGAATTAATGCATTCAGGACCTGTCTACTTCTTTCCCGTGACGTAATACCTTACGTTATGCTGTCTACTTCTTTCCCGTGACGTAATCCCCTGCGTTATGCTGTCTACTTCTTTCCCGTGACGTAATCCCCTGCGTTATGCTGTCTACTTCTTTCCCGTGACGTAATCCTCTGCGTTATGCTGTCTACTTCTTTCCCGTGACGTAATACCTTACGTTATGTTTTCTGTCTACTTCTTTCCCGTGACGTAATTCCCTGCATTCTGCCGTCTGTCTACTTCTTTCCCGTGACGTAATTTCCTGCATTCTGCCGTCTGTCTACTTTTTTCCCGTGTCGTAATTCGTTGCGTTAGCCATCCGTCTGACTGGCCTGCGTGCGTGTGCTTGCAGGCGAGACTTGGAACCCGCTGAAACTCAAGTACCAGCTGCGCAACGTGAGAGAGAGGCTGGCAAAGAACCTCGTGGAGAAGGGCGTGCTGACGACGGAGAAGCAGAACTTCCTGCTGTTCGACATGACCACGCACCCGCTGACGGACAATGTCGTCAAGCAGAAGATCGTCAAGAAGGTGAGGCGGCGGATATTTTGTTTTGTTTTTCGACGCTCGGAGGATGCGTGATTTCATTCTCTCTTTTCTCTGTGTTTTTCGACGCTTGGAGGATGCGTAATTACTTTCTCTTTTTTCGATGTCTTGAATTTCTAGTGCAAGTTCCTTCCGTTTTTTCATTTTTATGGTTGTTTACGTGTTGCGCTAAGTATTCGGCATGAGAAGGTGAGCGGTGTTTGTCAGCGAATGCGGGACATTTATTTCCGCGTCTCGTATTTCTAGTGCAATTTCTCCAGTTTACGTTTCGGTTGTTTGCGTTTGCGACCACTGGCAGCAAGAACAAGTCCGCACCTGCAGCTACAGTACACACGCATCTATTGACTATAATATATATACAACATGGTGCTTAACTCGCCGCCGCACTTTCCACAACTCATCGTTGTCAATTAGTCATAACTCCGGTGTTCCTGCAGGTGATGCCACTTTCCAACTATCGTTGGAATCGCGGAAGACTGCTTAACAAGCCACACCCGCCATTTTTGGCAATCGGCCCGCCAGAATGCGCTCAAATCACAGAAATTCCTCAAATATCCATGCGAAACGATCCTTCGAATGTTACACGGCAAAAAGGCGGCAGGGCCAAACGTTGGCGGCTGTGCTGATTGGCTGCAGCAAGTTTAATGTGCAGACAGGCTGCGCAACAACGTTGCTGCAGGCAATCAGCGCAGCCGCCAACGGTTGGCCCTGCCGCCTTTTTGCCGGGTAACATTCGAAGGATCGTTGAGCTAAAGCGTCGTCCGCTTGCCTCTCCCTCCACAGGTACAGGAATCGGTCTTGGTCACTTCACCGGCATCTCCACCCACCCCGTGTTACAGTAGCAACGCGTAGTTTTATCGAGTATTGTGGTGAGCTAACGTTGTCCACTTGCCTCCGCGCAGGTGCAGGAATCGGTGCTGACCAAGTGGGTGAACGACCCGCACCGGATGGACAAGCGCATGCTGTCGGTGATCATGCTCGCTCACTCGTCCGACGTGCTCGAGAACGCGTTCGCGCCGCTCTCCGACGAGGACTACGAGGTCGCGATGAAGCGCGTGCGCGAGCTGCTCGACCTTGACCCGGAGGTCGAGTGCATGAAGGCGCAGGCCAACGACATGATGTGGGCCGTGTTCGCCGCCTTCACAAAGTAACGAGAAGCGAAGACGGGTAGAGAGGCGAGGACGGTAGCAGCGGCACAGCGGTGGCAACGACAGCATCGGCAACAGCGACGGCGGCAACGACAACGGTGGTAGCAGCAGGCAGCAAGTGGTTCCACTGACGATTTCGGCGAAGCCATGTCTCGCGTGTGCACAGAGAGCCAGCGGCGCCTTCTTCTTCTGCGTGCCGCCACCGCCGCCAAATGTGACACGGCAGCGGATCGGAGACGGATCGGGGGAGGTCGAAAACCGTGTGTCGGTGTCGCGTGTCGGCCGAAGCAGACATCCGTGGATTGTTGGCGTTGCGGATCATTGGTGCCGCGGATCGTTGTCGCCGTGGATTGTTGGCGCCGTGGATCGTTACCACCGTGGATTGTTGGCGCGGCTCTCGGGGATGCTCACGTTAGTTTCTGTGGCTGTGTTTGGCTTCTTCCGGTGGGTGACTATCCAGAGCATCACAGATGATCGAGAGAGAAAGAGAGAGAGAGACAGAGAGAGAGAGAGAGAGAGGGCTTAGGATTGGCTTGGCTGAGGTCATTTTTGGCCCCATTGAACTTGTGATCGGAGCAGAGTCGGGTCGATACGTGTGGCGACGGGGCTTAACGACTGCGGACTATCGTGTAG
>NW_014577330.1:227289-232446 GCF_000485595.1 Priapulus caudatus | reverse complement strand
TCCCGAGCCAAACTAGAACATCTCAATCCAATCGTAAGCCTTTAAATCACGCTCGGGTCGGATAGTGTGCGGCTAGCATTATCATACCACACGTATTATTGTATATCTATGTATCATAGATAACAACTATACATCATCTCTTCAGCATAATATAATTATATTGTACACGTGCATCTCATAGTCACTGGGTTCTGAAGATGATCGGTTTTGAAATTGTGCACTTAAGCCAGTTGTTCGGAACTTGAAACTCGATCAAAAGATGTGTGATGTAGTTTGTATGCATAGGGCATAGTTCATATGTTTTCATATATTTGCAATAAACAGTTTCCCTAGCCTCGATGATTCCCCTTTTATTTCCACATGGTAAAATTCACTAATCAATCTACCAGTGCTCTCAAACACCAACTGCAATGCTTCCCTTTATCTCCATTTTGTTTCCTCTCTTGCCCTCCCCTCCTCTCTCTCTCTCGCTCTCTCTCTCTCTCTCTCTCTCTCTCTCTCTCTCTCTCTCTCTCTCTCTCTCTCTCTCTCTCTCTCTCTCTCTCTCTCTCTTCTTCTCTTCTCTCTCTCTCTCTCTCTCTCTCTCTCTCTCTCTCTCTCTCTCTCTCTCACTCTACGCTACGCTGTCCATCACCAACGCACGCGTTGTTAATTTGTTGCGGAGAGTGTCGCGCCGTCGATATTGTCGTCGATAAAGTTTTCAAAGCAAGTTCTTTAGCAGAAAGCAAGACACGTCTGTATGAAGCGGCAGAGTAGAAATCCGTCGATCTATTGTTGAGAAATCGTTGCGGTGGTGTTGATGACAGATGCGGCCCCCTTGTTGCACACATCATCCCATTAACTTTAAGCTTTTTATCTTCCCCTTGTTTGATGTGAATTGTGCGGTGTGTGGTGGAGCAATTTGTTGTGGGCGCTGCTGTGGCGAGAAATGCACCGCGCAGATAGCAGCAGAGATATAGTCACTATTTAAAGTCTTTAATGGAGCCACGATTGCAGCTTATATTTACGTTCTGGTGTAGCGGAAAGGGGGGTCGATGTAATAATGAAGTACGCTGATTGTCCATTCGTTTTCCTTAAATTAAACTCTAGATTATATATGTGATCGTGAGTGTTATACACGACGTGTGTGTGCCCGCTCTACATGTTTCCCACTTTATCCATGCGTTTTTGTGCGGTTACCTATAATAGCGTGAAGGCAAAAACCACGAATCAGATGTGTGTGTGTGTGTGTGTGTGTGTGTGTGTGTGTGTGTGCGTGCGTGCGTGCGTGCGTGCGTGCGTGCGTGCGTGCGTGCGCGTGGATGTGCGCGTGTGAGGGGTTGTGCATGGGTGCGTGTGTGTGTGTGTGTGTGTATTTGCGTGCGTGCGTGAGTACGCCCGCGCGTATTTCATGGATGCATCCGTGTACACGCTTGTCGGTATTGTTAAAGACGGTTGTAATATTAAAGCGAGTCGAAATTTGGTAGTAGTACTGAATTAGACATTAGTAATAATTATTTGATCCACGATTTGTAAAGTGGCGTAATGATTATTGCATTTATTATGTAAACAGTTGTAGATTGTAAGGTACCATATTTAGGCCAAAACAAAATATAGGTGTGGGTACGGTTTTCCGACCGACCCTATTTATTCCCAGCGACCCTAAAGATTTTATTGTCAATTTTCTTTAGAGCCAAAAAAAAATCAAAAATCAAAAAAGTATGAATTGGACAGTTCCTGCTTCAAAAGGCACAACGCACATCCTTCGGACATGGTTCGTAAATAAAATATTTCAAGAAAATAAAATGTTTCTCTTACCTACCTACCCTATTTTTTTCGGCATGTAACGGTAACCACACATATATTTTGTTTTGGCCTTATGGGGTTTTGTAAGCGTGTACGGTAAGTACTAAGCTGGCGAAACAATGTAATATTTATACAACAACAATATATTATATACATGCATATATGTTCACGTTTTCACATCAATGCCTAACATACACACGATTTATAAAGACGAAAGGTCAGAAATAGGCTTTGTTCTTAGTACTTTAGTATGATTCTTATAACGCAAAGATAACCTATCTAATTCTAGACGTGTTGTGTACTAATAATTGCAACAAAGAATATTTATCAAACTTTGTGTCATAACCCAGTGGATTTGACGGAAGTGAAAAATTAGTGGATTGAACGTGCGTGTGTGTATATATATATGTGTGTAGTACACCCGTGAAAGAGCGACGTGAAAGTGTCAGTACGTTGATGCGCATTTTATAGATAATTATCATATACTGTCGTGGGTTGTATATTTTCATAACAACACCACTGGTGTTGGCTGTTGCGTTATGAGCAAGAAACAGAATTGGGATTTGGTCGTCATTGCACGGGGGTAGCTAAGAGATCGCGGACTACGGAACTGGCCTATGCTTCGGTTCTATACTGTGGGAAAACGTACTATGAAATATCGGTGGCAATTTAATGTACTTTCGTTTTCTTTAATAAAAGGTTTGATAAGGTGCGTCTGGTCTTCTAGTTTGAGTCACATAGTATATAAGCCGTTATCAATCGGTCGTGAAACATTGCTGTGCTCTCACGTTTCTTGTCCGTTTCCCGGATGTGTTTCACTCGTATCTGAGCTCTTTACGTGTTTGTGTGTGTTAATCTAAGAACGCTCAAGTGTAGTTGCAAGCGTTTGAATCAAGATAATGCAACAGAAGTAATGCGAAAAATAAAACAACATTTAAATCTTAGCCGCGCACAATAGCTGCCCACCGTCATTACGTTATGAATGAAATTCGTGCTGGACAGGTGTCCCGATCTTTCCACGGTTCGTGCACGCACGCGCACCCGTTCGCGTGACATGGTATATCTAATTATTTATTTACTCAGTAAAATCTGTTTACTGATGCAATCTCCCCAGTCGCGGTTTTATGCGGTGCGAGATTTTATAGAGGTTCCGTAATTGCTCATTCGACCATTACTCAATCGATGTTAGGAGTAACACAATAACTTACATATTGATGATTAAATAAACTAACTTGGAAAAGCAATTATTATAAAACGCAATGACCTAATTAATAATAAGCTATTATCTTACTCGTGTTGAATATCAATGGGTAGAATCTCCGTCGGCGGTGCATATGTTATCGCTGCTACATTTATGCTCGGCCCCCTACGTGTATATGATATCAGGACTAGATACAAGGGGAAATAAATAATAAGAAGAATAACAGTAATTGTTATCATTATTATATACTAGTACATGAAAACCTTTGACATGCTGTCATGTTAGGACAATAGATAAGCAATATATTGAGGACTTGGTGACAGACCTCTAAGTCTGTTCAAGGTGTAGTCGATAACATTGTTGCTCCATCTACCGGGAGAAATAATTTATAACCACGAATTGTCATCAGTAGAGAAACCAAAATACAGAATACACTACAGGCAACCGTCGATTTCTATATGACCTTGATTTACACGGTATTGAAATAACGCGATCGTGGAATTGTCACACTTTTTATCATAATTTCATACCTTTTATAATACGACGTAAAAATTTTCGTTTTTATCATCTTCATCGATCGAAATTTTTATTTTGCGCCCGCATCAAGGTCCTGGATCAGATGAATGGAAAACATTTTCCCATAACGTAACAAGACGTACTTAAATTTGCCAAATATAGGACATCAGGATCAGATTAGTTAAATTTTGGGACTTCTAATTGCTTTCTGTGCTGTTGTTCATCTTCCTCCTACGCCTCCTTCTCCTCCTCCCCTCATCCTCCTCCTCCCCCTCCTCTTCCACATCCTTCTCATTCACTAATTCCTCCTCCCCCTTCTTCTACCCGCTTCTTCTCTTCTTCTTCTTCTTCTTCTTCTTCTTCTTCTTCTTCTTCTTCTTCTTCTTCTTCTTCTTCTTCTTCTTTTTTTTCTTCTTCTCCTTTTGCACTTTGGGAGATGACTCAATTGGCAAAGAGGTTCGATCTTTCCTGCAGCTTCACTTATACAATTATTCAAAATATATGTTCTAAACAGAAATGTACGGTATAAAAAAACATATGCCATTGCAATACGCAATAATTGTCAACGCAAAGCTTTCAGCGAAACGTGACGGCCTATATCGGAATATATCAGCAGTGCATCAATTTTAATAATATCAGGGGCTTAGCCAGGGGTGATTCCAGGCATTCCGGAATACCCCCTGGTTTGTATCAAAATAGCACATATCTGATACAGTATGTATATAAAAGCATGAAACGAAAATTTTAACGAAGTTTTATTAGTAGATAGTATAGGTTTGGAATCCCCCCTCTTGGTTTGGAATCCGGCCCCCTCTTGGAAAGGCTGGCTACGCCACTAAATATAGCTACCATTTCGTTTCCTGCTCGTGATTAGGCAGGAAGAAGCAATGCTGCGCAGCACTTTACAATTCAGAAAGAACAACGAGAAAAAACGGGTGAGAGGAGGATCGAGGTGGCGGAGGAAGAGAGAGGGATCAAGAAAGAAGCTGATGATGCTAAATTAATTAATGATGAAGAGGGAGGGGGAGAAAATGGAAGAGGGTGAGGTGGTGTCGTAGGAGGAGGGGGAGGTGGTGGTGTCGTCGGAGGAGGGGGAGGTAGTGGTGGCGTAGGAGGGGGAGGTGGTGGTGGAATAGGATAAGACGAACGGCACGAATAAGACATAAGAATATAGAGAATAGGAAGCGGAAAAGAAAGGATAGCGGTGGGTGAGGAAAGAAGGGGGAGTATGGGAAGAAGGATGAGAGGAGGAAAATGGGGAGGGGTGAGGAGAAGGGAGATGAGGAGGAGGAGAATGAAGAGAAGAAGAGAGAGACGAAACACGGCATTTTTAAATTACTGACAGTAGTAGATGGCGCTGCTAACTGAGACGTTCTGCTATCACAATCGGCACAGGCATGCCTTGCGATATTGACAAAATAACGTTGCTGTTTACAAAATAACCTAATATAGTTGCAGTATACCTGATGCGACAAGATTCCAGGTATTTGTAGTTACCACTAGTAGCAATATCAGTTTCTAACAATAACATGTACTCATCATGTAGGAAATGCAATTGAACCACTGTAAAACAGCCTACGTTATTCGAGCGGAACCAAACGGCGGCAAATGAAATGTATAAATTATAATTATAAACTTATAAAAATATAATGTAA
>NW_014577330.1:183543-226367 GCF_000485595.1 Priapulus caudatus | reverse complement strand
GGGTTAGGGTTAGGGTTAGGGTTAGGGTTAGGGTTAGGGTTAGGGTTAGGGTTATCGTATATATATAATATCGTACCAAAAGCAACGGTAGTTATTATTCGCCGATAGATGGCGCTGGCATCACTACCGTGACTTTAAGAGAAAAAAAATCGGCGACGGTACCGTTGCAGGAGCAACAGCCATAATGTAACTCGTCGAAACTGCTAAATATTTGAAATAGATGAAGACCAAGGTCCTGTTCCTAACTATATAACGTTAGTTAGATGATAGTGAGAGATTGTTACTATCGAGATATGTATAGGAATTATAATGACTCATTGAATGTTTCCATCGGGCTCATGATGTATCATAATCATGTAGCGCCCTGCATAAGATAAAAGTAATATTAATAAAGATAATCTGGAGCAGGACCTGGATATTTTCCAGCACATTGTCAGACTCATAGCACAAATACCATTAATCATTATTGTTTATTTAAGCTGGGCGCACACGTGGCGATTTTTATCGCTAGTAGTAGTACTGGCGATTTTGTTGTCGGCGACACAATCGCCGAGAGATCGTCACGTGTGTGCTGCATGGCGATGGCAATTTTGATGCCAGAAACTTATCGCTGGAATATCAAACATGTTTGATATTTGTTGCCGAGTCGCTGAACAATCGCCACGTGTGCGCTGCACTGGCGACGGATGCATGCAACAGTTTTAGGATTAACTAATCAAATGCATGATTTGAAGCACATGATCAGATATGGCATGCAATGCCTTTGGTGTGAGAAAAGAAGCAGGAGGATGAGCTTGTTGAAATGTGAAATTGAAAAGTGTCAAATTTAAGTTGAATTGTTGACGCCGGGTCCCGCACACGTGGCGATTAAAATCGTAGTCACAACTAGAGGAATGCAAGTCTCCGCGTAATTAGTTACATACCCATAGAGAACAGTGTTGCCTTCCTGTGAACAGTGATATGTAGGGCTTTGACACAATCCTAGTTAGCACCCTGGTTTAGTTTAGCACATTTGCGAAAATGAGGGCAGGGGTCCCAAACTAAGATTGAGCACTTCACTATAGTGCCAGTACTTCCCCCTCCGAACGTTCGATAAAACTGCTGGGGTGAAGCTCTCTGCTCTTAGAGTCGAGTAATCCTCCCCAGAGTGGCATATAATAATGTGCATTATGTAATAAAAGTTTTTGTCTATGGAGTTGGGTACCTTTTCCCCCGATATGGTAATAATCTGTAAAAACTAAATGGAGTGTCAGGTAAACATCCATTAGAGCTCGATAATCCTTTGCAGGGAAGCAGATCACAAAATATATAGCGCCAGGCACTCGACCTAGAGTAAGATAGCATGCTACGTGGTGCAGATCTACGATTATAAATCCACATCTAAATGTGGTATTAGAGAAGAAAAGAACTGGATGGAAGAGGGGAATGGTAGGAGAGTGATGGATGGAGTTAGTGGCCAGTACTAATAGAAAAGGGAAGAATAAGATAAACGAAGACAAATACTAGGAGAGAAAGCTAGAATTAGAGGTAGTGACAGAGGTTCGACCAGCACACTTTAAATATGAGGCAATACTGGTGATCAGGCTTTGTCGTATATACTACTGCTGACTGAATGTATAATTTCACGAAATCGATTACTTAAGCTTATATAAATTGCATTATTATATTATGATTGTTATATTGTCATCATTATTGTTATTATTATTACTATTATTATATTAAGATTCCTGCAAGTGAGTCTTACGTGACAGGTGCACACTGCCACATTAATATATTCCAAACGATTTTTGTTGTTTTTTGCAGTTGTCCAAAAAGGAGTATGCTTGCGCGATCGCGTTTAGGGTAATATTCATGCTATCGCAGCACCTTCACGTGTGATGGCACAATGCGATGATTCCCAGAGCCACTGCAATGGTCTCGCAGTGGCTGGATGCAAGGGAGAATGTGTGCTACCTCGTAAGTGTTTGCTAGACGACAGTACGCGTGCCACCGAGGGCGTATCAGTCATTTTGAAGACGGAATGGCAAAACACGAAAGCTGTGTAGTAGTTACAGTCGTTTAATAATTTTAGAAAACATTTTGCAATAGTTTTAGTGAAATTTGGTTATTAAACCTTGCATGTTGCCTCATCTGAGTCGAAGGTAATTTGTGGCATAGCGGTTTAGCACTCGATTCATTTTCCTCGTCTTCTGTTAACATTTTATGGAAATCCACCTGATTTTACTTGCTATATCAATGTTCGGCATGCAGGTGGGAATCATAATGACATCAGCAGGTCAAAGGGATAATAATGCAACTGGGTCCACCTTACAACTTATGTTAAATATGGTTATTGTGACGTACACCTGCCTGTCAATGTCATTCAGAAATTTGTCAAGGGTAGGCCTATTAGCTTAGCTTGGAAACAGAACAAAGAACATTGGGAACATAACACATGATAAAATTGGTTGCTCTTATTCACATAAGTTAGTAATGCTAATCATTAGTAAGGTTAGGTATATTAAACTAGTCAAACTAAATAAGTCTAAAAGTTCAATTGAAATGATAAAATTACATGAATTGACTGAAATTACCATGCATGGTTTTAAAATTTTACCGTTGTGCTCTCTAAATAAATGATACCCTCTTGACAAGCTAGGATGTGATCGAAGTCAACGATGTGATAATGACTGGCTGAATGTTAAACTTTTAGCAACCTTTGAATGCACCGTGCCCTTCAGTTTTGATCTTATTGCACTTGCTTGAAACTATAAGAGACGATGTGACCTCAAACAAACCACACTTACCTGCTATAGCAAGCAGTTACTGAGTGCATGAGTGGATAGCTGTTCAGCTACAGACATATATAAGCAAGCATGGCAGTTTGTCTGCTGATAAGGTCAGATTGCACGGGAAAGACGCGTGAGCGGATGTTAGCCTGATTAACTGTGTGTATGCGTGCACGTGTGCACATAACTTCTCTTCATCATATCATTATCATAGTGTACGGTTCGTGTCTTCCTTATAGTATTTGATCCAATAGAAAAATTACATGCTACCATTCACTCGTGCTGGCATTGCCATGCGATATAATGTATGATTCCTGTCTTAGGTAATCATTAAGCAAATACAGAGAAGCATCTAGGGATAGTTGGACCCTTATCACTTTCTTATCCGTTGGTCATATAGAGTATTACTTGTAGCCAATGCAGAAGTAAACGGAAGGTGTCGTTCAGTCATTTTGGGAACATAAAAGCCGTTTCCTGGTTGTGAACATTACAGTAACCATTTGCGAACATATGTGGAAAGGTACGAGTTTTAACCGTTTGGTTAACAGCATAAATTGGTTTATATATAGCAGAGGATGACATACATAATTCCAGTATGGATATTTTAATCTCATTGGAAAATCACTGCACAGTTTATGTGATGGTAAGCACAAGCAAACGAACAGCCATACTTGTGCATGGTTATAGCATTTAAAACTAAGCGAGTGAGCAGTAGCATTATAAGTGTATATATGTATGTCATTATCACACCACAGTTTATCTTGATTGTTAAGTAAACCAGCTATTATTTGATTGTTAATTTAATTAAATAGAATTCATGAACGTTAGCCTTTCCATTACTATAACTTTCCTTTATGTAGTGATGAAATATAGCATAGAATATATATATATATATATATAACAGTAGTATGCTTAGGGTGCAGTATATGTATATGAGGTCTAAGTAAGGTGACCTGTGGCTGTGCGAATTTTTATCAGGCTTTCAGTAAAACTCAACCATGCTAAAAACAGTGATTCCAGTGGCCCATTTTCAGAAATGATAATAGCTGATAATTCAGAAATGATTAGTATTAACAGTAAATTTTTTCTCGTAGACTGTACCTCTATACATTGTGTATGAGAAACTCTACCATGTTTTTGTCAATGGTCTATGAGTAAAAATGTTAAGTCTATGGACCCCAACCAATCCATGGTCTCTGACAATGGACCCCAGATATCATCGCCATGCATGGTTCTTTCCTGTGTACGATATTTTTCAAATGTTACTTGATCTGCCAGTCTCATAAAACCAGTTCACTCGCAGACAGGCTAGTACTAGGTTAACTACCTACTGTACATAAGTGTATGCATACACACACACATAAGTAAACGTAAGTGTACCTACAGAATGCACAAGTGGATACATTTGTTGATAAGGTAGTCTTCTAAATTGCGCCTTTATAAAATAATTCTCGGTCGCTGCGCACAGAATGCACGAGCGGATAAATTTGTTGGTGGGGTTGTGGCTTTTTAAGTTGCTCTCATTCCCATGCGTTTGCTTGCTGTTGTCGGACACCAGACATGCCATGGTTTGGCATGGACGTGGGAGGCACGCTGGCCAAGCTAGTGTACTTTGAGCCAACTGATGTCACCGAGGACGAGGAACAGCAGGAGGTGGAGACGTTGAGGACCATTCGACGATACCTGACCGGGTGAGTCGCTTACTAGCCGCCCAACGAAACATGCTTTGCACGTGCGGCGTGTTAATCAGAGAGAGAGAGAGAGAGTGAGAGAGAGAGAGAGAGTGAGAGAGAGAGAGCGAGAGAGAGAGAGAGAGAGAGAGAGAGAGAGAGGAGAGAGAGACCAAGACAGAGACAGAGAGCAGAGAGCAAGAGAGAGAAAGCCAGCCGGCAGAAAGAGTGAGAGAGAAAGAGAGAGAGCGCGCGAAATGAGTGAGAGAGAAAGAGGAGAGAACCGAGAGAGAGAGAGAGAGAAAGAGAGAGGAGAGAGAGAGAGAGAGAGAGAGAGAGAAGAGAAGAGAGAGCAGAGAAATGAGAGAGAAGGAGTGGACAAAGACAAACGAAAGAGAGAGACAAGCGAGGGTAGAGTGAGTGTGAGAGCGAGCGACGAAAGGAGAGAGGGAAGAGAGAGAGCCGTGAAGAAGAGGAGACCAGCCGGAGAGAGAAAAGAGAGAGGAGAAGAGAGAGAGAGATGAGGAGAGAGAGAGAGAGGTGAGAGACGAGGAAGAGCCGGCAGGAGAGAGAGAGGAGAGAGAGACAGAAGACATGAGACAGAGACAGAGACAGATGACAGGATGACAGAGAGCAAGAGAGATGAGCCGCGCGAAAGAGTGAGAGAGAAAGATGAGAGAGCGCGCGAAAGAGTGAGAGAGATAAGGAGAGAGAGAGACGGACAGAGAGAGAAAGAGAGAGAGAAGAGAGTACGAGAGAGAGAGAGAGAGAGGAGCAAAGAAGAGAAAGACAACTGACAGAGACAAAGGAAAAGAGGAGAGACAACCGAGGGGAGAGTGAGTGGTTTGATGCGAGCGAGAGAGAAGAGGGACGAGAGAGAGCG
The DNA here is from genome assembly GCF_000485595.1 of Priapulus caudatus. Lineage (NCBI taxonomy): Eukaryota > Metazoa > Priapulida > Priapulimorpha > Priapulimorphida > Priapulidae > Priapulus > Priapulus caudatus. Next base: position 221,046 of record NW_014577330.1, on the reverse strand, counting down.
GTGAAGGGAAAGAGAGAGGCAAGGAGAGTACGAGACAAGAGAGAGAGAGAACGAGAGAGAGAAGAGAGAGAGAGACGACCGAGAGAAGAGAGGGAGAGGAGAGAGCCTCGAGAGAGAGGGAGGGAGAAAGAGAGAGAGACAGAGCGCGAGAGAGCAAGAGAGAGAGAGAGAGAGAGGAGACGGGAGAGAGAAGACAGAGAGGGAGGCAGACACACTGACAGGTAAATAGGTGGGTTAGTTGACAGGCAGAGGCGTGCAGACAGTGACACAAGCACACTCACAGACATTACAGTAATATATATATATACTGTACATACAGTGAAACCCCGATTTAACGCGAATTCGGATATAACGCGATGAGACATTGGATCTTTCTTTGCTCTTTCTGGAACTGAAAAGCTTTTTGGGCGCAACTAAATGATTGAGTTTACATGACTTATTGCTGTGGGAGGTCAGTTTATACGCTGATTTTCTTAAACCCCGATTTAGCGCGACCCCGCTTTTATCGCGATGACATTTTATGGATCGCGTTATAACGGGGCCACACTGTAGTCTGTATGTATAAATTAATTAGAAGAAAAAACATGCCGGACACCCATGTAGATCTAAAACATTTTAGACAAATAGAACAAGGTGTCCATTTTTTAGCTCATCTGACGTAGTCAGAGAGATATCTAGTAGAAATATGTATATATATATATATATATATATATATATATATATATATATATATATATATACATGTATGAGATAACGCGCGCATGTGTGTGTGTGTTGCAGTAACGTGGCGTACGGCTCGGCCGGCATCCGTGACGTGCACCTGCAGATGGAGGGCGTGCGTCTCGGCGGCCGCACGGGCACGCTGCACTTCATCCGCTTCCCGACAAGCTCCATGCGCGCATTCATCGAGCTGACGAAGGAGAAGAAGCTGGCGACGCTCGCCGACACGATCTGCGCGACAGGCGGTGGCGCCTACAAGTTCGAGCACGACTTCAAGACGGTACGCGGACGTGCTCGTAGCGGCGGCGGTGGTAGTGGTCTGTGTGGGGGGTCGAAATTTTTAATTATTTTTCATATATTTTTTGATATAGTATATAATATTTATGTATTTATATATAAATATATTATGTATATATTTATGTATTATGTTTTTATATTATATTATTTCATTTATTTTTTTTATAATTTATTTGTGATTTATTCTTCTCCGCATAGTTTTTGTTTGGGGATAAATTTGATCTTGTGTTGGGGGTAGGGAGGAAGGCTATTTGGGGGTAGGGAGGAAGGCTGGTGTTTTGGGACCACTGGTGTCGAGTTTTGGTTTTTGCTTAAGGGCAAGTGTTTCTGTCGGTTAAATCAGAAATTTTATGGCACAGATATATTTTTTGGGAAGGGGGAAGAGGCAAATGTTGCCTTCAGTTTAATCAGAAATTTGATGACTCTTCGGGGGTCGAATTTCAATATTTCAGTGGTCAAGGCAGGTGTTTCCCTTGGATTTACTCAGAAATCTAGGACCACAGAGGTGAAAAAACCGAATAGGATGTTGGGAGGGCAAGGGGCGAGACTTGTTATCAGTTTTTTCTGTCATAGAAATTTTCTGGAACCGCGCACACGTAGGGGAAAGCGTCGTATTTCGTTTTTTTCCGTCAGAGAAATTTTCCGGAACCGAGTAAAATCAAATTTCGATCTGGTTTGCGCACAGGAGGTGAATCTGACTCTGCAGAAGCTGGACGAGCTGAACAGCCTGATACAGGGCATTCACTTCATCGACTCTCTGTACCTATCCGAGTGCTATTACTGGTCTCACCCGGACATACGCGACTCAGAACAGTGCAAAAAGGTAAACGGAGTTTGCGTACATGACACGTTTCGCGTGCACGGCGTTGTTTGTGTATTCGTGTTAGCGTGCAGCACGTTATTAATCGTTTATTTCTTCACTTTGCGTCGATTTACGTTTCACGCGCGAGCATTGCAAAAAGGTACACGGAACTCATTAAATAAGTTCATTCGATTGGTAGATAATAGAGCTATCTGGGTTAATTTTTACTGGTGGACCAAGCTGTTGACCACTACACCATCTGGTGGTCAAATCTGACAACTTCAGTCAGCTTTGAGAAAGCCTCCTGATAGGGGGCGAAATGTCAGCAGTACGTTTAGATCAACACGGTTGGTTGAGTAAAATTTTACCAAGATAGCTCTAATTAAGGTAAACGGAGTTTGCGTACGTGACACGTTTCGCGTGCACGGCGTCCGCATATCCGCGTGCAGTGCGTTATTAATCGTTTATTTCGTCGCCTCGCGGGGGTTTGGCGGCAAGCCGTCGTCGCAGCTAATGGTAACGTTCGTTTGAATTCCTCAGCTTCCGTTTGATTTCTCTGATCCGTATCCTTACCTGGTCGTCAACATTGGGTCAGGTGTGAGCATACTGGCCGTGCGCTCAAAGGACGAATACCAGCGTGTGAGCGGAACGAGGTATTCCTCCTGTTGTATGCAACCTCTCACAGGGTTGTATGTAACTGTTTATACCAATGCCAACTGTTTAGGAGTCTATCAATAGACTCCTATTGATACTATTGATTATTGATAGACTCCTGAACTGTTGTATGCAGCTTTTTATAGGGATACCTACTGTTGCATGCAACCTCAGGGGTAGAAATGAACTTTTGAATAAGGGAGTCCAACGGACTCCCTGCCCTCAAAAAGAGGGAGTCAGCAGCAAAATGAGGGAGTCTGAAGTTCAAAATTTAACATTTGCTGAAAAAATACGGTAATTCCGCGAGGCCGTGCTCTGGAACGAACTAGTTAGTATAGCAGAATTTTCAGGGAGTCACACAGGCTCCTGCATATGTCAAATCAGGGAGTCCGACAGTAAATCAGGGAGTATTTGACTCCGAACTCACGTTAATTTCGCACCCTGCAACCTTTCACAAGAAACCTAAGTACTGTATTATGCGATGTATCACGGACATGGTTAATTTTGTATGAAACACGGCACAGGTATGCTCACTGTTGTATAAAACCTGTCATGACAGCTGCCAGGCATGTCTCTTGCATCTTCATCTCTACTTTAACAAATTGATGACAGTAAAATGCCATCTCCATTGGTGACTGTATTTCTTTCCCTGGTCTCTCAGGAAGAAAATTGTTATTATTTCAGATAAAAGTAGTTAAAGTGAAGAGTAAATCCGGAGTTTAAACTTGTGGGTCATGCGTCTGATTTGCTTAAAAGATATTTTTTCAAACAATCTAGCTAAAACTGATTGAAGACAATTCCTGCATAATTGATAGAATGATGGACACACTGTGAGATTTGTTTTTTTCTCTCGATTTTTTATGCAAATTGTGTCACCTATAGATATATTTTGATTTGTACTTCACGAATCCGAAAGTTTCACGACCTTCACGACCTTCCACAATCCCCCCTAGTATCTATATGCTTCTGTTAAACGCCAGTTGACTAACTAAAGTGCTAGTGGTATGAGGCTGTACTTTGTCTGTAAACGTTCGCGGTAAGCTTCACAGTAACCTTTATCAAAGCCGTGTAGGCCACCAGCCATAATGCGAAAGTTGTGTAGCGAATTGGTTCTCTCAATGCATGACTGCATCCGGTGAATTGATATATTCTTCCTTACGTGAGATAAACGAAGTTCCCCTTCTGATATTCTCGTTATGCCGGTCAGACTAGACCAGTTTATACTTGATTCTTCGTACGTGCGAACTAAAATGTTGGCTTTGCATTATTTTGTTCCCAATGCCATAATAAAAATATTGTTTGTTTGCCCTGACTCGACTGACCCGCCAAAAAGTGGCCAACGCAAAAAAAATTATTGATATTTCCCTTCTTTTTTTTTTTTACAAATTGTATCACTGTACATTATATAAATCTGTAGGCAATACATTATATCAGGAGTTAATAAAGACAAAGGAGTTTGACACGTATTTGGTACTGATTTCACAACATTTTGTCGTACGAGTTCGATGTGAATAAAAATACAAATGTATACAAACACGAGCTTCTTTTGTTCACTGGTCCTTATTCTATCTTCCGGTAGTATTACAAACCACGTAGCTTCCTTCGTTTTGACATAAATCGTACTTTTGCACAACATGGTTTTCACGTTATTTACCGTCGTGTGGCGAGGACAAGCGGTAAATTCGCATACACAGCAACTGGAAGGAGGCGCGGCAGGGCTTTTAGGCCGTAGTCTAGCCGAGTGCAGAAAATGCGCTTAGAAATTAAGTTACATTGCACCCATGCTGGGTTTAAAAATTAAAACTATAGTTAGAATACCTTGTTTTTATGGTTGAATCCCGCAGTTTTTTTAAATAAACGCTGTGCTGGTAAAATATCTGAACTACTTCACCCATGGAGGAATGATGTGTATGAATCTTAGCGAGTAAATTGATGCTCCAGCTGATTGTAGCTTTTCGCACGTGTTTTGCATAGCAACCGTTACTATGCAATTGCAGGCAAACGCATGTGCAACCTACCTTACTTATCATGACCATCTGTATGTGATAAAGGTGAGAGTTAACGTCATCTTCACTCGGCTTTGTTAGCCAAACAAAAACTTCTTCGGGAGATAACGTACTGTCGCGCCTTCTTCCAGTTGCTGTGTATGCGAATTTACCGCTTGGCCTCGCCACACGACGGTAAATAACGTGAAAACCATGTTGTGCAAAAGTACGATTTATGTCAAAACGAAGGAAGCTACGTGGTTTGTAATACTATCGGAAGATAGAATAAGAACCAGTGAACAAAAGAAGCTCGTGTTTGTATACATTTGTATTTTTATTCACATCGAACTCGTACGACAAAATGTAGTGAAATCAGTACCAAATACGTGTCAAACTCCTTTGTCATTATTAGCTCCTGATGTAGTGAAATCAGTACCAAATACGTGTCAAACTCCTTTGTCTTTATTAACTCCTGATTATATGTACCAAGCAAAACAAACATTCAACATAAAAGCTATCTCGACACAAGCTCACCCAAGCATGTAGACACGTACCATGCTGAATATTTAAAACGACCCCCCTCAAAAAAAAGCCTACCTACCTACCCAAACTTTTCATCCTGGGTCAGGTGATTGAGGGCAAACAAAAATTTTTTTTATTGTGGCCCAACCCCGTTTTTTTCTCAAGATCTTATTGTAACTATGATATACCTAATGCTGCCTACCAATGATGTATATACCTATTACCCTGGTGGATATAGGTTAGTTAAAGCAGATGCTTAATTTAGATTTGATGTCGTATATGTTTACTGTTTATATTCTGTACATTAAATTTTTCACAATTTTCAGTTTGGGAGGTGGAACATTCCTAGGACTTTGCTGTCTGCTAACTGGTTGCCAGACTTACGAAGAAGCCATTGAAATGGCAACGCACGGTGATAGCACAAAGGTGAGGAAAAATAGTGCTAAATAGATCGCAGAATCAATCAATAGTAGTGTCACTTAAATTATAACGTAAAATGTACAGGATGCATGTCTATTTTGTGGCCATGCTGAATGGCTGCGGAATGAGCGCAAAGTAATCATGATGAGTATATTCTCCATGTAAGCGTGTTTCTCTACATATATGAAGAAAAACTACCCTGAAGCTTATTCGATTATGCACGCACTCTCGGTTGCCGATTAATTTTTTATGCATAAAATCTGCGATAATAAAATGGTGCTGCATCTTAATTAAGGTCGCTACACACTACTATAGTCATTAGTCACAATTGTTGTCTAACAGGCTGTTTAGGGCCTTCTCCTCTATGGGTAATTCTTTACTGACACCTGAAACGTGAATGTTTGGATAAACGTTGATGCTGTTGCTGCTAGGTTGACAAACTGGTGAAGGACATCTATGGGGGTGACTATGAGCGGTTCAACCTTCCAGGACACATTGTGGCCAGCAGGTACCATTGCTTCTCATTATCGGAATAGCTGGCAGAGTTAATTCAGGAATTAAATTCCCTCCTTAACTTAAGGTATAGGGAGGAAATGCAGAATTGCGGCACAAATCTAAACGGCTCGACCTATGCTCTTAATATTCGGTGTATAGTGTGATGGGCAGGAAACCCATCACCAGTGCGAAATTGGAGGTCACAGGTCAAAGGGCAGTTGGGTAAAGGTCAGATATCAGACATTTTCTGAGGACATGGCCTAACGGACAGTGAAAAACTTTTTTTGTTTCAGCGCTGACCTACCATTTTTATCACTTTATTGAAAGCACCATGAAATGTGCTTTCCACTGACGTGCAAAGAGTAAGTGTCTGATAACCTTTTGACCCTCAAGAGGAGGGTTAAACATGGATTCCTGAACTGCCTCACACAGATGGACGCCTCGAACAATGATGTCACAGTGTTCTCATATTCATGGCACATACATAATCTAGAAAGCCAATATGTCTGGATAGCCCAACGGGTACAGCACAGGATTACGGCTCAAAGGTCCTTGGATCGAATCCCATCAGATTTTTTATTATTTACCTGTTTTCTGTATTTTTCTATCTTTATCCATTTAACTAATTTTGCCAATTAACGCAAATATTTACATGATTTATTTACAACAATTTAATAACAACAAATAATTTTTAAATTAAAAATTAAATTTTTATTTATTTTTAATAGGGTTAGGGTTAGGGTCACAATGCACCATAAAACAGGAGTTTCAGGCACGCGATTTGTATCAACCAATGGGATTTGGGAGGTATGCAGAATGCAGAAGGTTGCTGAAATGATGTGTACGCAACTGCGTATCTGCATATCTGCGCCTTAAACAAATGTGTCACTACGCACGACTGAAATTTTACGTTCATAACCGTAGCAACACACCTCAGATGAGCCCAGTCGCTCTGCGGCTCTTGTTTTTGAATCAATGAAACAACAGAGTAGGCCGCAAATTGTAAACGTTAGTAAGTGATTTCAGAGGTCTTGAATAGATTGGAAGTTGCATAAATTGATTGTTAAATGAGCTCTTTGATTGTAAACGTTTATATATGTTTTGAAAGCTGTATGATTAATTTGTAATTTAAGCTATACATTTGTCGTTTGTTACCTAATAATTCTGAAACCAACAGATAGATTCGCATTTCTGGTGATTACTGTTAAAAGTAATAAATTAATTTCAAACTTGGTGAACTGATTCGTTATTCTGGAAATTAATTTAAAACTTAGGTAATAATTTTAATTGTTAGGAGATGAAGCAAGATTTGAACATTTGTGACTTTATGTAACATGTTCTCAATTAAATTGCAAGTAAATTGGTTTGTTGTTTAGAAAATGAATGAATGTGAAGGAATTTGTATATCAGGCAATTTAATTTAAAATTGATTTAAAATTGTGTATTTGAAATGTTTGAAAATGATATTTGAAGGGGATGGCTTTCCATAACAAACAGTTATAGTTCGACTTCTTTTTTTAAGTATGAATCTGTATTTTCTGTGACAAAATCGCAAACAATCGCTATATATGATATCAGAAGTGGATCATGCAAATCCCTGCACTTAGTTCTTAGTTTATCATATTATCATACCTTTTACATATGGTAGTATGAAATTTGTAAAAAAAAACTTGATTTGCCATGGCATGTAACAGCAGACTTTGCGCAGCTGTGTGTGGTAAAGAGCACTCTAACTGGTTCCTCATAGTTTCGGCCACATGTTGTCACCCGAACATCGAGAAGATGTGACGAAATGTGATCTAGCCAGAGCAACCCTTGTGACGATTACCAACAACATTGGCTCCATAGCCCGAATGACAGCTCTTAACCAGGTAAGATGGCCGCCACTCAGGACACCACAGTCCAACCTGTATGTAAGGGGTCTCTAGAGTGAAAGCATAGAAGTATCCATCCTGTATGTAGAACATGTGTATGTATGAGGCGGCATGTCCGTTCTATAGAGATGATTTCACTGTATAACCGCGAATAGAGAGAAACACCAGAAATGTTAATTAATTATAATTTATAGACAGATGTACCTTAATAGTGTTTATCTCTGATTAGCGATGTATACTGAGTCAGTCGGAAATATATGTTATGCCATGTTGGCAATGTATGTATACGTGTGCAGCTCCCAGTTTTACGTAAATTATTGCCGATTGCTGTGATAGCATTGATTCAAAATGATTTGTGGAATATGACATAGTTTCTCCGAAGTGCAAGAGATTTTTTATATGAATATGTCCACAGGGAATTGACAAGGTGGTGTTTGTAGGAAACTTCCTTCGAGTCAATCCAATAGCCATGAAACTGTTGGCGTATGCCATGGAATACTGGTCCAAAGGCCAACTGAAGGCTCTCTTCTTGGAACATGAGGTATGCTTCTATTTTCTCAAGCTTTTTAGCTTGCATTTTAACTTGCTAAGTACATCTTTGTGCAAGAGACACTCGCATGGGTGATTTTTGGGATAGCGTTATATGATACTTTTTTTTGGATGCCGCACAAGGTCGTTTAAGGCAGAATGTGATCTGTTCGATTCAGTAGGACCGTTTGGGAACTATTAACGATATAAGCACGTACGTAAAAATACGATTCACATGTAATTAATCCATGTTTATGTCTGTATTTTCAGGGATATATGGGCGCCGTAGGATGCTTGTTGGAGCTTGTTAAACAAAAGCTGTCCTAACGTCTGTAACGATTAATCGCACGTTAACATGCACAGTGTCATTGGTTAGCAAGTCAGTAATGTAAGTGATATAAAACACAATGGCATTTATGTGTCCATGCCATATCAATGTCTCTGTGTTAAGGTTGTGGAGAATTTCCACTATGGATATTGTAATATATTTGATACAAGCAGTTGCACTGAAGTTCATGTCGCGAATATAGCATATAGAAACTCGAAAAGACTCGGTAGTTCCCGATAAGAAATAATCTTATACGTAGGCCAGTCATGCGTCTGCATCTGTTTTTCTAAGATTACGTGCAACGTTTTGTGTGCCTGAGGCACAATAACGCCTAGAAGCACAGAGCTAGAAGTAAAAGCATGTGAATGCATTATTTTCGCCACTATTTTGTAATCCCAACGGAATTTATTGTGTTGTTGCATATTTCATGGCTAAGTCATGAAGTCAAAATTAACAGATTGAGTTACTTAACATTGTTCTGTAAAAATGTCAAAATATTTGTATATATTTATATATGTACGGTGTTTAAGAGAATGTGCTGCATGACCACTGGAATATAAGAGTACTGGTTGCGCGATATCATACGTGAATTTGCAAAGGTATTACGTTCTGGCGTTAAGAGTTAAAATTTGTTATAGTTCCGAGTTTCTTGCGTTAATGTTACATTTCAGAGTTCTGATATTCCTGTGGTAAAGTTATGTTACAGAAGGCTGGTATGTTATAGTTGTAACTAGCCAAGCAGTGTAAAAAGACTGACGTGATATTGTCACATATAGTACTAAGTAGGAAATAAAGTACCACATTTTTTTAATGTGTTCGCATGGGGGTGCCCAAGAAGTGGTATCGGCAGGGTATATGGAAGATGGTGATTCTATTGTTAGATAGATGGATAGTATTTATTTCTAACACAACGTTCTCATAGTATAATAATTAATAATAATACTGCAGTAAATGAGAGAAACTATAAAGAATAACATTCCCTCCATGGTGGAACTTTAGTTTCGATATTATATTATGCACGATATTTGGTCTGTCCGTTTTATACAGGATTCAGATTACAGGATCTTTGTTGACTTGTATGATGTACGTGTTTATATCTCCACGTTTACATCCCATGTATTAAGTTCTTAAGGCTTAAACTATTTCATTAATTGTTATGTTGATTTTTAGCTCATCTGACATAGTCAGATGCAGCTTGTAGAATCGCATGAGCGTGCGTCCGTGTGTCCGCCAACAGTTGGGCACAAATCTAAACGGCTCGACGTACGGATTGAAAAGTCGGGACGTAGGGGGGTAATCCGAAAACGAGTTGGGATGTCGAAGCTGGGGGGTCAAAGGTCAAGAGGTGTAAAAGAAGGGGGAACATTCCCTCCTTAACTTAAGGTATAGGGAGGAAATGCAGAATTGTGGCACAAATCTAAACGGCTCGACTTGGGCTCGTGATAGTCGGTGTATAGCATCATGGTAGGAAAAGCCATCACTGTGCCGAAATTGGAGGTCACAGGTCAAAGGGCAGTGGGGGAAAGGTCAGATATCAGACATTTTCTGAGGACATGGGCTAACGGACAGAGTGAAAAACTTTTTTGTTTCAGTGCTGACCTACCATTTTTATCACGTTATTGAAAGGACCATGAAATGTGCTTTCCACTGATGTGCGAAGAGTAAGTGTCTGATAACCTTTCGACACTCAAGAGGAGGGTTAAACATGGATTACTGAACTGCCTCAATGATGTCACAGTCATGGCACATCCATAATCTGGAAACCCAATATGCCTCGATAGCCTAACGGCTACAGCACAGGATTAGGGCTCAAAGGTCCTTGGATCCAATCCCATCAGATTTTGTATTATTTACCTGTTTTCTGTATTCTTCTATCTTTATCCATTTAACTATTTCTTTCCAATTATAGATAAATATTTACATAATTTATTTACAACAATTTCATAACAACAAAATTTGTTTTTTAATAGGGTTAGGGTTAGGGTCACAATGCACCATAAAACAGGACTTTCAGGCACGTGATTTGTATCAACCAATGGGATTTGGGAGGTATGCTCAATGCAGAAGGTTGCTGAAATGATGTGTACGCAACTGCGTATCTGCATATCTGCGCCTAACAAAGGTCTCACTACGCACGACTTAAATGTTACGTTTATCATTCTAGCAACAGACCTCAGATGAGCCCAGACGCTCTGCGGCTCTAGTTGTTCGATATTAGCTTTAGATGTCTAGTTAGTTGTGTCTATCATTAGTAAGACAAATTTCCATTTATGTATGTTATGTATGTTTATGTATACCATCGTCTGTAAATTTACGTGGAATCCATCTTCCATCCATGTCTGATGTACCACTATATGTAAATCCGTAAACTCTTATATGTTCCATTATATATAATGCCAAAAAACTGGCATAATATGTGTACATAAGCAAGTGCATAAAATGAGGAATAAAGTAATATTCAATAAATAATTAAAATTAAGTCCATAGTTTATAGTATTTTCTGTGCTAAACTATTGTCATGATAGAATAATAAATCAGAATATAATATACAACGAAGAGTCAGACTTAGAGAGTATAACTAGAATCACAGGATTGCGTGTGAAAGTATTCATCTACTAGCTACTGTTCTTTGCTGTTGCTCTTACTGCTGCTATTCCAGCGGCTGCTGCTCCCCTCCTTCTCCCCCTCCTCTTCCTCCTACTACTACTGGTGTCACTGGTATTCCTGCTGCTGCTGCTGCTTCTACAGCTACTTCTACTATTGTTGCTGCTACGTCTCTTGCTGCTATTTTAACTGCTGTGTCGCCTGTGGCTACTGCTATTCTAACTGCTGCAACGGCAATAGGCCAATAAACAGTGCCCTATAAAAAAATTTCAATCTGAAGCTATTCTATGCCTAGAGTAGCATCAGATTATAAAAATTCTCAAAGGTAATCTGTGCATTTATTTAGCTTTGAGACATGTGATTGTTTTCGTATGTTTATTTTTTTTGATAGTGAAAGTGCCTCACAAATGTATATGGTTTTTTGCCATCCAATGCACCAGTGTGATTGTATAGAACAACACAATAAATAGTGTATTATAATCACAGTCAACAGAGATTTGATTTACAGATGATATATTACATTATAAGTTCCTATTCACACGTAAATGCACAGACACGCACAGTGCATGGCCAATCTTGATACCAAAGGAATATCCATCAGGGAATAGACGATGTGGATACAACTTCTGCATACTAAATGCCTATTCCATGCACAAGTACAAATTCTACTTGAGTGTGTTGACATTACTTACTGACACTTTTGTTCACAGTAACAACATGCTGCCAATGCCTGACATAGAAATCTTTGGTACTGTTATTCATTGCATTCCGTAGTTTTGCTTCGTACATAGATTTTACTAAGTGCTATGCCGTTTTAGCGAAATTTGGCGGCATTTTCTCATCGTCGCGTCTTGCAATTTACTAACTTACATCATGAGATATTCATCTTTTTTGCATTGCACTACTACCGTGCTCCAAAAATACGCACAAAAAATCACGCCTGGTAGTGCCGAAATATTGGTAATTCCAAGAGGACCCTAAATGAAATGTAAAACAAATGACTGCTGTGGCAATTGAAAAGTCATCGCCAAGTGGCTGTGACGCCACATCACGTTGGGTTAAACGTGCCAAACATCGGCAATGCGGCCTAGAGCGACTTCGAGGCGACTTTAACAGCCGAATTGCTACAATGACTATTTGCAACAATTCGCTACAACAAAAGAATAACCGGGTCGATGACTAGCAGTTGCAGTAAATAGCAGATCGTGGGTTTTTTTTTGTCGAGGAAAGTGACGAATAACAGTATCCAAGAATACCCTCTGCCTGGCTTTACTCGACTTCAATTCCACAATATCCATCACCATCCTTCACCGACATAACTCACTTAAATGCTACACGCGCATTCTCGATGCTGCCGAAAAATGGATTGCTACAAAATGGAGGCGGGAAGCAGCATCAAACAACGGGCCAAGGTTACGCAGTGTCACTTTCCCCCGGGCGTAGAGGGAGGGTGCTGCTACGTGACAGCACTAATGTTAGGATTAGGGTTACGGTCAGGGTTAGGGAAATAAGGCCCTGTCTAACATGGAAGTATGACTGTGGAATGACGGAAGTGTACGAAGTGACTATAGTGCTGCCACGCAGCGGCACCCTCCCTCTATGCCCGGGGGAAAGTGACACCCAAGGTTATGCCCACATCAGAGTCCTTTCTGCGTGGTGTCTCAATATGGTTATCACATCTGTGGAAAGGTGACCATGCTGTCATCACCTAAATGTAGCCGACTCCAAACACACCCATGAGACATATTCTACAGTGTACTCGAATATACACGTGTGGTAGGAATCTAATTTACAATATAGCTCAATTACTCTTTCAATTCCGGCTCATTTGGCGAAGAACCCTTTACCCACACATCACATCATCATCGTAAACCAAAAACGTGTGCACTGTCGGCAAAGTGTACTGTAATAAGTGTGTATGTGTGTGAATAATATGATTAAGCCTAGCGCAGACTTGCGACTTTTTCATGCGACTCGGCTGCGATTCTAGAATTGCAGCGGAGTCGCATGAGAAATTGCTAGGTCTGCAGGAACGTGCAACTGCGATTCTGGTCGCTTGCGACGAGTCGCAAGAAATCAAACGTTTGATTTTCAGCAACTCGTCGCTCCGAAATCGCTTCGAAATCGCATGTGTGTGGGTAGACAGCGACTTGCAACGATGACAAATTCTCGTCCGACCAATCAGCGAGCACCATCTCATCACGTGCTATTTCAATATGGCTACGCTCACAGCAACAAGCTGGAGTGATGAGAAAGAAAGCATTTTGCTAGATATGTGGATGGAGAGGCCGGTTTTGTTTGACATTACACTGCTGGAATACAGCGATCGCACTAAGAAACATGCAAAATAAAGATGTCGCGATCCGACTGGAAATGACGGGTAAATACTGCGCCAGAAAGTCATTTTATTTATTTAGCCAGTCGCTTGCATGCGCACTCGGCGAGGCGTGCGACCAATCGCATGCGATTTTAGGTCGCAACAACGCGCGACCAAAAGTCCCAAGTCTGCGCTAGGCTTTAGAGAGGCACGCACGCACGCGCACGCACGCGCACGCACGCACGCGCACGCACGCACGCACACACAGATGACAAACGTATTAACATTACGCAATGGCCAACACCACTCGACAGTTACAAAACTTCAGACACGACCACAGGGCAAATTGATCGCTGTACATTTCACTCAAATAATGCCGTCTTTCAACAGTCACGAATACTACACCACACACATAGTGTACCATCGTGAACGAGGCGAGTCAAATTACAAACCGTCTCAACGTACATATTTCCAAATAAATATTTATAAGCAGAATAGTAGACAAAATGTCTGTCATGAGTTCATTTCAACAACAGACTAAATGCAACTTTACATTACAATTTTCTTTCCATATACAACACTCTCTGCAGATAAGAGTTGCATAAGCTTTTCAGGAATGAAATCGGTTATAGAAATCTCTAACAATAATTGCAAGAAAATCACTAGAAACGTCGGATATCAAAGTAGCTCTAATGTTGAGGTAACTTTTGTCATGTCACCATGGCCATGCCTAATGCCAATAGTTATTTACCATATATAAACACACTATCTTGCTTGTTTGTACCAGCTAGTGCTAAACAACACACCAGTACATCTTGTGATAATTCTTTCTGTAGCGTTCGCATAACTTTACACGGAGTAAAAAAGAAACTCGCTCTGCAATCCAATATACTACATAATATAACTTATAAGGCATTGGCATTTCACTGGTACGTTCACCACCGTTACAGATTTCTGTATCACATGGGTAACCATTAATATTATAATGCAAAAATGGTGTAAGTGGGTGAGTGGAGCAGTAAGAGCACGGGTGAAAATAATCAATGCATTTTTGTGTAAAATAACTGAATGACTGGCTCATAGGGTCTATGCCCCCCAGGGTACTATCGGAGGGTACCCTGGTAACTATTTGATATGGTTAGGGTTAGGGAGTAGGCGTAGGCGACTCCCTAGACTCGTTAGTGGAGTAGGCGGAAGGTACGGTCCGGCATATTCAGTAGTACCAGAGTAACGTGCCGATATTTCGGAACCGTACCCAGGGTACACTCCGATGACCCTAGGGCATAGACCCTCAGCATGTCCTGGCTGCATTACTTAGGTTACGTTTGGAAACTCAACACATACTCCCCGTGTTTGTTCACTCTTATACTGTATGCTCGCTATTAGTGTACGGAGAGATTAACAAACGTGCAGTTTAGTAAACGTTGCAGTGGATCCACTCACGGCTTGTTTCAACTACTACAGCATGTACGGCACGTAGCTAGAGCGTTGGTACAACACGAATTTCACAGCATAAAACGCACTACGTGTGTCTCGATTGTGGGAACTGAAGAGGAATTCACAACATGGCAATTCAATGGAAGAATTCCATGCAAAGTAAATTTACAGATAATCTAATGAAATTTGATGAGTACATATACATATTATCACGATATTTATTCCATTCAGTTTAAATTTTAATGTAAGGAAATCTTGTATTACGTCATCACTGTAGAAAGAGAACTTGTGAGTAGTAACTGAAACATAGTGACCTTGGTAATTTTCTAAAACTAATATACCTCGTTGCGTATACGTGTACAGCATAAGATCATTTACAAGAAACCAGATGGAATAACAATCTAGGTTTTCCCATGAAGCAAACTTCAGCCTAAGCTGTTTTACAACATAAACATGTCTTTTCTGTTCACTACAGCAGACGAGTTAGTGGATTTTTTTTTTAAACATTTACGCAAAGAAGCCAAGTAAAAAGAAGCCACTCTCATCGAAAAAACAGTGACGGTACCTCACCGTCAAGTTGTGAGATATCAGATTGCCACATCCAGCTCTATATAGGGCAGCCAATCCGACACGTAAGTAAAGTAATCTGCCTAGAATGAGCTTCCACATATATCTTTATGAGAGACAATGTAACGAGAGTGTCTGAGCCCCGCTGTACACACCTCGCTTCGCGACTGTGCGACTCTGCAAGGCTCTTGTATACTAAAACAATCCTACCTTCGTAGTCAACACAAAATATCTGCAGTCGCCTATAGATACCTGTGCCAGCTATCGTCCCACTGGCAGTGAAATATATCTGGACGTTTGAAGGTCAGTCGACACTCGTCGTCAAGGTCACCGAGACGCGGCCTTAACGACAACATGAACCCTGAGTTGCTCCCTACGATAGAAAAACAAACGGATAAATTTAATAATTACTGTCTGCAAACAACGATAGAAATATGCTAAAAACAAATCTGGAACCGATTACACACGTCTGTTGATGCTCCTGCCACCGAGAGGTGACTGCACAAATACGTGCGAGATATTATTCCATGAGATAAAATAAAAATTCCCCCCCCCCAAAAAAAAATTCGCCCAAATCTCGGACCATTTGAGATTCCAAGAACTTTCGCAGAATTTCCTAACATTCCCCTGAGATTTACCGACCCTTCTGCAACCTAAGCGTTACCTGTCGATGATGAAGAGGCGGCCACGTTGCTGTTCGTCGTCCCTGCCGTCTTGCTGGCTGCCGTCATTCATGCTCCATCTGCCAAGCGCGGCATCCGCACCCACCACGCCAAGGTTGGAGCCGTCATCTGCAACATGGCCAATGTGGTGACAAACGTGACGGCAGAGTATGACGCACTCGTAAACGGTCGGACACGTAGCGAAGAGAATGAAAGTGTCAATGACACTTTAGCTCACCACAAAAAAGGCGACAAAAAGTGAAAGAAGTCAGTTTTAAATTGAGCAACCATCGACGGTACATTATAGAAACGAAGAGATATATATGGGAACTGCCCATTATATACTCTTGATAATTATGCGTCCATTTGTATGTGAAAATATAGTGTATTGAGATGGTGTGAAAGTCTGAGATGTTGGCGAGTGATGGCCGTTACACCTAAATGATTGCCATTTAACGGTTTTTAATTATTCAGATTTAGGCACTGCCTAAAGCGGAGCTCCCGATGTGTAACGTGTAAGATTGAGAGGATACGCTTATTCCACGTAGCTGCTATATAGCACGTGAACAATGGTGTTTCCCTGCCCATAACACAACTTTTGTCAAAGGTTATTGGTTGCATGGAAAGTGTTTACTTCGTATGAGTTTTTCTAGGCGTAGCAACACGGTTGCCATCGTTTATATCGCAATAATAATTTATAAACAAAATGAATCACAATTTGTGATGGTAGATAGCGTCATATACGACGCCTTTGATGTTTCTTAGCGATGGCGTTTGAAATAAATAGGTATTGCTGCGGTCCGACATTGTTTTGGTAAACTTTACTCTAATATAGACTTTTATCGGCAGGGTCGAGAGAAAAATTAACCCAATTTTGCATTAAAGATAGTGTTCAAAGAATCTTGTCAAAACGAACCAGACGAGTGTGGACACCACAGACTGTTTCTGCCGTGTTTATATAATATGCTATATAATTGACAAAACCTACCTAATTTGCATAATTTTTTTTAAAATATCAAAACCCATGTAATACGTTTTGTTGTAACACACATGAAAGACAATGTAACACACATAGCAGACAATGTAACACACATAAAACCGAAGACAATGTAACACACATGGAAGACACTGACAACACACATGGCAGACAATGTAACACACATGGTAGACAATATGACACACATGAAACCGAAGACAATGTAACACACATGGAAGACAATGTAACACACATGGTAGACAATATGACACACATGGAATACAATAACAGCACACATAGCAGACAATGTAACACACATGAAACCGAAGACAATGTAACACACATGGAAGACATGACAATACACATAGCAGACAATGTGACACACATGGTAGACAATATGACACACATAAAACCGAAGACAATGTAACACACATGGTAGACAATGTAACACACGAGGATGACAATGTAACACACATGGTAGACAATGTAACACACATGGTAGACAATGTAACACACATGGTAGACAAGGTAACACACATGGTAGACAATGTAACACACACGAGGCTGACAATGTAACACACATGGTAGACAAGGTAACACACATGGTAGACAATGTAACACACACGAGGCTGACAATGTAACACACATGGAAGACTATATGACACATGGTAGACAAACATTGCAAGGAACAAACAACATACATGGCACGCACTAGCCAAAGCTGGCCGTCAACTTCACTCCGCATTCGAAAGAATGGAAACTACATCATGCTAGGAAGGCAACTCGATCATGCTACGTTTCATCGACACACGTGGGGACAGGGACACAAACGACACACACGCGAGTCAATTTACGGGAGGTTCGCGGAGTCAAATTCGTTGACTGCTGTGGGCGCCGGCTGATTTTCAAAGGGCTCCGTGGTACACAAGGAGGGCAACTGCGCCACTCGGTCGCGACCTCTTCACCCACCTGTAGATGATGCAGCTGAGCTGCCATCCGCCATGTCTGTCTCTTGCCGATTGCTGTCCTCCTGCGGCGACAGACTCAGCCTGCAGATCGGGCACGTGCCATGCTGAAACCACACAGCAGCAGTACGATGGATGACACCAGATCACCACCACGACCACGACGCTCGTCACCATGACACCACATCCCGACACGACACCTCGCACGACGAAACCGTGTTTATTTTCAACTTTATTTTTAACAGTGACACTGATCGCCAGCATGCCTATGATCACAGGCACTTGGAACGTCTCAATAAAAAAAGGTAAATAAACACGAAATGTATTTACTACCAAAGTCTCAATGTTTCTCTACTCTATTTCGCCTATTATTGCCGCTAATTACCCTTAAATGCCGGTCAAATGCTCATCTGCAACACACAAGTACACCGCACGCACGCCCTGTGCACAAACAACATGAGTAAGAGAGCAGGCAGGAAAGCGTGATCGCAAAATTCGCTCGACGCTTGTTTCATTTCACACCTTCACAGCCCAAATACACCAACAACAGCTTTCATCTTGGTATCTATGTGTAGCTAAATGTTCACTTGTTCGAATTATAGCTCTGTCCTTTGTTCTTACCTACTCCCGCCAGAGATATCTCGTGAAATCCTGCAGGAAACGTTCTCTCCGTAAAAATGTAAAGAGGACGAGATGTCTGTTTATACACGAGTAATGGGGCGCATTGCATGCCGGGATGAGCTGCTGCCTGCCTCCGAGCTCCGTTTCGAGGCCCGCCAAGCCAAGCATAATGCGTGCAGGTATGACGTCACACACGACTACAGTGATTGGTCAAAATATCGAGTAGCGCCGTTATGGATTTTCGGATGATACGTCCTCTTTACATTTTCACGGAGAGAACATTTCCTGCAGGATTTCACGAGATATTTCTGGCGGGAGTAGATAAGTACGAACAGAGTTATAATTCAAACAAGTGAACATTTAGCTACACATAGATACCAAGATGAAAGCTGTTGTTGGTGTATTTGGGCTGTGAAGGTGTGAAATGAAGCAAGCGTCGAGCGAATTTTGCGATCACGCTTTCCTACCTGCTCTCTTATTCATGTTGTTTGTGCACAGGGCGTGCGTGCGGTGTACTTGTGTGTTGCAGATGAGCATTTGACCGGCACTTACAGGTAATTAGCAGCAGTAATAGGCGAAATAGACTAGAGAAACATTAAGACTTTGGTAGTAAATCCATTTCGTGTTTATTTACCTTTTTTTTTATTGAGATGTTCCAAGTGCCTGTGCCCGTGATGGTCATCACTATGACAACACATCCTGACAACACCTCCCATAATGAAACATTTTTAACAGAGGCCATTAATAACGAGGTACTGACAGAATGAGGTGCCGGTCGTTCGCACAAGAGTGTTGCCAGTGTTAGTGTTGTTTAATGCGAGAAAAATGTCAATTTTATTCCAGCAAAAGGAATAATAATAGAAACTACATTGACCCTACTGCATTCTTTAATAATTAAACCCAACGCTGTTGGCTAATAAACTATTCATTCGTATCAAGCATGTATACGCCTACGTATAATGCAAGAGATTTTCACTGTATACAATGCGCACACTCGGTAGACTTCACATAGAAGTTCTAACAACTTTACTCACTGAACATTAACACGTGCGCCACCGCCACCCAATACCGCTACCCGATACCGCTACCCGATACCGCTACCCGCTACTGAGAACTGCTATTGAGAACCACTACTGGGAACCGGGAACGCAAACAAACGAGCTTACCAGTTTCAGCCAGGGCACGATACAGTCCGAATGAAAGTGATGATCACAGGGCAACTGCGTCACTTCTTCTGCCAGCACAAACTCCTCCATGCAGACGGAGCACTGTAGCGTCCGCGCTGAAACGCAACGAGGACGCTTATATTGCAGAGCCGAGCAGCCGCTCAAATCGAAAACGTCACGCCGAGGCGCAATTTGCGGGATATCCAGTTACGAGGATTCACGCAGAGGTACGCAGAACACTGATTGTGCTGAAAGGTCAAAAGCGAAGGTCGTCGAGCAACGATTTGCCTGTTTTTCCTACGCGAAAAAAACAGGTTTGCGAAATGCAGTACACTAATAGGTTCGTGGTTACTTAGCAGTGAGCTCCTCCCATGAAGCTAGTGTCACTTAGAATGACTAATTATATTTTTTCTCTGCCATCTACTAAGACAACAGTATAAGCACTCCAGTGAATGGCACTGTGTTTCGCCCACACCGTTTTCTAAACATCAACATTACTTTCACCATGCCCAAGTAGTTATATGTTATTTTTCATACTATTCAAAATAATTAAACAAGTGACAGACAATACATAACACCTACACTAAATGAAAGTGTCAATGACACTGTAGCTCACCACAAAAAAGGACACAAATGAATGAGTAAGAAGAAGTCAGTTCTAATTGAGCAACCATCGACGTAAATTATAGAAACGATTGACATCTGTATATCGCAATAATAATTTATAAACCAAAATGAATCGCAATTTGTGACCGTAGATGGCGCTATAGCCGCTTTGTAGCGATGGCGTTTGAAATAAATAGGTTATGCTGCGTTCCGACATGTTTTGTAAAACTTTACTCTAGTATAGACGTTTTATCGGCAAGGTGGAGAGGAAATACCAATTTTGCATTAAAGATATTGTCAATGAAATCTTGTAAAACGAACCAGACGAGTGTGATGCCACACTGTTTGTTATCTGCGTGTTTATATAATATGCTATATAATTGCCAAACCCTACCTAATTTGCATAATTTTTTTTTTAAATATCAAAACCCCTGGCCCTTATTCATTCACATACCCAAAATGAGCAAAATCCGTTGAACCTGAAGTCCTGAACTGACTAATGGCAATTCCCATTTTTGCCAAAAAATTGCCGTGGCTCGAAAGTACGTTGACTGGCGTGCTTCAAAATAGGACGTTTAATATGGGAGCATAGCAGTAACAACTATACCCAATTTCAAACATGTGGGTCAAACGGTTCCTGAGTTATCGTTGACCGTAGCCAAATGTTGACAGACGGACAGACGGACGGACGGACGGACGACGACCCATGGCAATAGCTCAGCTTGACGATGTCAAGGTGAGCTAAAAACTGGCATCAATTTCAATAATATAATAATTAATACATGTCCGACTTCCACGCTTTCATAGCAACCTATGCACTTGTGACAACTATTTGGACATCCAACTCTGACCTAGTGTTACACCGTGTCTTGCTTTTATAACGACACTGGTAAGGCTATAGGATCGCACCATGGTTATCATACATAACTATACATTCCCAATGTCACTCGCAGGAGTAGACGCCCACGTAGATGTTTTAACATCCCGAAAGGTAGTGCAATCTACCTAGCATCGTCAAAATCAAGAGCATTCATCACAGATACGAGAGGATACAAAATGCAGACGGTTGACTATTAATAAACCTACCGACTTGGTCTGGAGTGATGTTGACTCTAGGCAACTTGTCAATAGTGTGTTCAGGTGCAGGCGGAGGGCCTGCTCCATCTAGCTGATTGAGTAACTATACAAGTTCAAGGGAGAATGCAGTTATTCTCCGCAAAAACATACGATTGTTAGGGCTCCGGCGATGCGGCACACATTCTTGTTGAAGAAATCGAACAGACCCACAAGAGACGTGGTGACAGCAGTATAGGTGTGTCATGGCTATAAGCACCCAGAATTTTTCTTAAATCTCGCTAAACAGAATCGCAAGAGGAAAAGATTTTCGGTAACAATAAATGAAATTGTCAATGACACCGTAGCTCACCACAAAAAAGGACACAAATGAATGAGTGAGTGAGAAGAAGTCAGTTTTAATTGAGCAACCATCGACGTACATTATAGAAACGAAGAGTATATATGGGAGAACTCCCATTATATACTCTTGATATTGATATGGTTAGGGTTAGGGAGTAGGCGTAGGCGACTCCCTAGACTCGTTAGTGGAGTAGGCGAGGTACGGTCCGGCATATTAGATAGTACCAGAGTACGTGCCGATATTTCGAACCGTACCCAGGGTACACTCCGATAGCACCCTAGGGGACATAGACCCTCTCAGCATGTCCTGGCTGCATTACTTAGGTTCACGTTTGGAAACTCAACACATACTCCCCGTGTTTGTTCATCTCTTATACTGGTATGCTCGCTATTAGTGTACGGAGAGATTAACAAACGTGCAGTTTAGTAAACGTTGCAGTGGACTCACTCACGGCTTGTTTCAACTACTACAGCATGTACGCACGTAGCTAGGACGTTGGTACAACACGAATTTCACAGCATAAAACCACTACGTGTGTCTCGATTGTGGAACTGAAAGGAATTCACAACATGCAATTCAATGGAAGAATTCCATGCAAGTAAATTTACAGATAATCTAATGAAAATTTGATGAGTACATATACATATTATCACGATATTATTCCATTCAGTTTAATTTTTAATGTAAGGAAATCTTGTATTACGTCATCACTGTAGGAAAGAGAACTTGTGAGTAGCAACTGAAACATAGTGACCTGGTAATTTTCTAAACTAATATACCTCGTTGCGTATACGTGTACAGCATAAGATCATTTACAAGACAACCAGATGGAATAACAATCTAGGTTTTCCCATGAAGCAAACTCCAGCCTAAGCTGTTTTTACAACATAAACATGTTCTTTTCTGTTCACTACAGCAGACGAGTTAGTGGATTTTTTTTTTAAACATTTACGCAAAGAAGCCAAGTAACAAAAGAAGCCACTCTCATCGAAAAAACAGTGACGGTACCTCACCGTCAAGTTGTGAATATCAGATTTGCCACATCCAGCCTCTATATAGGGCAGCCAATCCGACACGTAAGTAAAGTAATCTGCCTAGAATGAGCTTCCACATATATCTTTATGAGAGACAATGTAACGAGAGTGTCTGAGCCCCGCTGTACACACCTCGCTTCGCGACTGTGCGATCTGCAAGCTCTTGTATACTAAAACAATCCTACCTTCGTAGTCAACACAAAATATCTCCAGTCGCCTATAGATAGAACCTGTGCCAGCTATCGTCCCACTGGCAGTGAAATATATCTGGAACGTTTGAAGGTCAGTCACACTCGTCGTCAAGGTCACCGAGACGCGGCCTTAACGACAACATGAACCCTGAGTTGCTCCCTACGATAGAAAAACAACGGGATAAATTTTAATTAATTACTGTCTGCAAACAACGATAAAATATGCTAAAAACAAATCTGGAACCGATTACACACGTCTTGTGATGCTCCTGCCACGAGAGTGACTGCACAAATACGTGCGAGATATTATTCCATGAGATAAAATAAAAATTCCCCCCCCCCAAAAAAAAAATTCGCCCAAATTCTCGACCATTGAAGATTCCAAGAACTTTCCGCAGACAGTTTCCTAACATTCCCCCTGAGATTTACCGACCCTTCTGCAACCCTAAGCGTTACCTGTCGATGATGAAGAGGCGGCCACGTTGCTGTTCGTCGTCCCTGCGTCTTGCTGGCTGCCGTCTTCATGCTCCATCGTGCCATAGCGCGGCATCGGCACCCACCACGCCAAGTTGGAGCCGTCATCTGCAACATGGCCGATGTGGTGACGAACGTGACGGAGAGTGTGACGCACTCGTAAACCGTGTGACACGTAGCGAAGAGAATGAAAGTGTCAATGACACTGTAGCTCACCACAAAAAAAGGACAAAAAGTGAGAAGAAGTCAGTTTTAATTGAGCAACCATCGACGTACATTATAGAAACGAAGAGTATATATGGGAGAACTCCCATTATATACTCTTGATATTCTGGTTAATGTGCTGGTAAATCTGGTAAATGTTCTGATAAATCTGGTAAATGTGCTGGTAAATCTGGTAAATGTGCTGGTAAATCTGGTTAATGCATGTGCTGGTAAATCATGTAAATGTGCTGGTAATTAATTCTGGTAAATGGGCTGGTAAATATGGTAAATGTGTTTGTGCTGGTATATCTAAACGGTAATCTACAAATCCCAAACGCATTAATTAGTAAAACCGCTGGTAAATCTGATAATACATCTGTTGGTAAAATTTTATCCATCATAGAATCGCTCGTAGATTTGCTGATGAATCCCATTACGCAAAATATTACGAGCTGATATTGCGTTATTACGCTAATTTACTCATATTAGACTAATTTTGTTTCTGACAACGGGCCCCAGCCCCAGAATGTTACTTACAGTGACTGCTTAGCGGACATTAAATGTCATAAATTACATGTAAATGCTTCAACCGCTAATAAACTGTCCGGGCGGTTTGTGCCGGCCGCCTGGGACGTTTCGGATCGAAGCATGTGCATGAGCATACTTCATGTGTGCTGAATGATGAGTGAATGCGCAGCTAGCTAGCTTATTCATGGTTATATGTGTCAGCCGTGCAGAAATGATACTCGCGCGCGATACATCGTGCTAGACAACCAGAGCATGTGTTGTGCACTTGTGCTAGAGCGTGTGTACATACATTTTGCATACTCCCGAGTATCATGTGTGGCTAATGCTTGTACGCGCGAAGACCCGTTGAGGTGGAGGGGCTGACATCCCTACGCGAATGACGTTATGGCTGGGTGGGGAAGATGCGCGTACACGTTCTATAGAGAAATCAGGAAAGCATAACACAGAGGTCTCTATGTGATGCACGCCTGGAAAAACTATCTACATATTAGCGCTATCCGTGCATAGGAACCTTTTCCAAATGTATGTTTCTGTTTCCTACCCAAACTTGAAGTAATGCCGTTGATAGCCGGCGTTTTCCTGTTCGTTTGAATTGCGTGACTCATGCGCTGCTTGTAGAGAGCTCGTCTGTTAGCTGACCGCCCCTTTAAGCGACGAACAGTAACGATTGTTTTACATCAGCTACAAATTGTTCGTTCATCGCTGTGTCGAAACGCTGCGAGTGCGAACTCTTGTGTAGCGTGCCGTCGGCTGAGTTCGAATAGGATGGTGCCGGGAGAAATGACACGTCGGGGAGATGAACACGTATTAGGGTGCTGTGGAGTGGTGGCCGCGTCTCTTGCGTACATAGTTAAAACTAGTTGCGTGCATTGCATCAGACTGGATGCACGATGTATACGTGTGCGCAGGGGATTTCTACTGTCGGCATGCTGC
Organism: Priapulus caudatus; assembly: GCF_000485595.1. Lineage (NCBI taxonomy): Eukaryota > Metazoa > Priapulida > Priapulimorpha > Priapulimorphida > Priapulidae > Priapulus > Priapulus caudatus. The sequence continues at coordinate 195,719 of NW_014577330.1, read as the reverse complement.
TTAGTGCTTACTGCGATGTCGGTAAAGGCTCATTAAAAATGAAAGTGGTTGATTAAACGGCGTGGCATCGATCATCATCGCATCATGACGTCATGTGGGTAGGCAAGCAGTCCGGATGTCTTTGGTAAGCCAAGTCACAGGATCCCGAAATCTCACCACAATGGACAGCGGGATTTCGTCAATACCACAAAGACGTATCGTTATTAATGTCACCTAAATCTGTAGAAACAAAAGAGAGTCTATGGTGAGTCGGTGACCTATACCTTTGGTCAGTTCTTGATTGGTCTCTTCTTGGCCTCAACCGACTGAACACGTTCAACGCTGCCTCGTTGGATATTTGCGATGTGTGACTAACCCCAACTGAAACCGTAATATAAGATGAGATGTGTACCATACACAGATTAAAACGTAAATAATTTCAAGCTCTGCATGCTGGTTTAAACTAATCCTTAGTTTAGCTTAAAATAAACACATACACGCGTTTTTCGCCGCCGTTGAAGGCGTTCTATTTGCGAGTCGTCAATCCGCCCAGCACAGCTTCCCTCCCCCGTGCGTGGCTGCGTATTACATGTGTAACTGGAACGGCGTATTTACGATGAGCTTGTAAATAATTTACAACTAGACAGATGCAAAGGCAATCGAGCCGGGTGGTTTTCTTCTGGAAGCTGCTGATCTGACAGCGACGGACCAGTCAGCGCGCAGTCAGCTGTTTTGGGGATGGATCGCGTGACCCGCGCTGTCCGATCGTAGTAGCAGGAGGGCGTAGTCGGCGACCAGGCCGGACCATTACTCTGAAAGTATAATAGGAGGAATATAAAGTATATGAAGGAATAATAGGTCCATTGATTATGCAATGTTGACGAATGCTAGAGTAACTGGCACCTTGTGTAGTTAAAGGAATAATATGGCCATTGATTATGCAATGTTGACGAATGCTAGAGTAACTGGCACCTTGTGTATAGTTAATAAGTACATTATCTTATAGCCAAACGCGTATTAGTTTGTCCAATATCACTGCTGGTTACATTACAAACAAGACTTGAAATCGGTTGTTGATATGTATCAACGTATCATTTACGTGCCGTAAATGTCATCCAGGAGTCAAGCGATGACGTAAACATTTGTGCGGCCCGTATGTTTTGGACGCCAGATGAGGCGTCAGCGGTGTAACCACGACCACGGACTAAACATAGAAATAGAGTAAAACACATGTACTAATCATGGACGCACATGGACAGCCCTGACAAAAAGTTCCTTATCACGAGCGTCCATGTTTACGAAATCACTGATGATAGCATTGCGTACGGTCGAGCATGCGTGCGAAAATGTCCGGTGCACTATAAATCTGTATCACACCCGCTTCGCCGGCAGCGGTTTGAAACTGCAAACAACTGATTTTTGGACTTCGGATTTCAATTAGACATTTCTTAGTAACCAGCAGCGATATTGGACAAACTAATACGCGTTTGGCTATAAAGTAATGTACTTATTAACTACACAAGGTGCCAGTTACTCTAGCATTCATCAACATTGCATAATCAATGGACATATTATTCCTTTAATGCTAATGTCAATGCTAAGAGCAATCCGTGGGCGTGATGTTACAACTAATGTTATGTATATTATAATATCGGGGTCACGTAGAGATCAGGGGCCGTTGTCAGAAACACCATGAAGTTAATGCTAATGTTAATGCTAAGATTAACGAGCACTTACGACTAATGTTAACGTTACGAGAACAGTGTTGACAGAACTTCATAATTTGATGTCACAAGGCTCCCGATTGGATGAGAATCAATCGCAAAATTCAAATTCGTGCACATTAATTGTCACAGTAATCTATGCATATTATGATGGTTAACCACATATAAATAATATCTGATAAAAAAAAACATGTCGAGCAGCTGCAACGCGCGATGTGGGTTCTTGGTGCGACATCGCGAGCGTGTCGCGCAGGCACGAGACACTCGCGTACGGGGAGGATATTCTTTTATTGAGGTGCGAGTCACCGGGAATCCTTATAGGCATGAGCTTAACGCTGATACCCGTCCCTTACTCGTGTGACCGTATAACAAATATGATGGAGTCAACTTCCATGGACTTTCATTATAATTATGTCAGGGATATTTTTGTTCTTATTGGTAATAAATTTTACAAGCCTACAAATACAGACCGTGTGGATATCGTCAGTAGATAGATATATCGTCAGTAGATAGATAGATATAGAGGATATCATCACTTGTACTGTATTGATAAGCCAGTGAGCCACTATATAAATTATTTGTATATAACGTATGGTTCGTCAATATACGTGTACATGTCATGATTCTAGCAAGAAAATGCGATTACATTTACACATACCCCTGGGTTACTAGAAAAATGAGGTACTCGTAGCGTGAATGGATCATCCTCGTCACTATCACTGCAAACACATAATCAGTTTTCATTAGTCTAGATTCCAGTAGTACTTAAAAGCACAATAATCCTCTATATATTTAACATGTGTTATGCATGCACAAATATTCAGAAAAGCAGTAGCTTATTATTTGACAATGATGGAGTTCATACCTCGTATTCTCGTAGCCATTATTCTGCTCAAGTCGTTCAAGCTTCTCTATAAATCCGCCATTGCACCTAGGACACGTGTAGTCCTGTAAGTGCAAATTACACAAACTTATTTGAAACGTGCTAATAATTGATGAACAATTGCATGACGTCCTGATGTTTCACTGTAGCATACGATCTCCATACATAAAATCTTTAGTTCAACCCCCATAATATGCCATCAGTAGTCAGTAACAGGACTGAATGTTAAATCAAATTTCAGCTTCAATAGCTGACTCGCCTGCTTCAGTCTATGCTTGTTATTAATCATTCATGCAATAGATGAAACAAGAAAATTAAACTTAGACTAGGAATAATCTATGGACCACTATGAACCAGTCCAGAACACCACAAGAAGAAATCAGTAAAATGTTTGAGGCTGTTGAAGAAGTAATAAAAGCCGACCAACAAGACCAAATGTGTATGTGTGATTTTAATAGGTGATTTTAATACAATTCCAGGGAATAAGAAAGAAACATCCAACTTTAGGGAGGATTAAAATTATTAAACTTGGTCAAAAGAAATAAATTAATCATGTTGAACCAGAGCCAAAAATGTGAAGGGAAGTGGACAAGGGTCCAGGGTGAACAAAAATCTATAATTGATTATGTGATCATTGATAGGGAATTGGAATCAAAAATAAATTGATGAAGATAGGGTGTGGGGTCTGTGCAGGTATGAAGATGGGGAAGGAAAAACAATAGTGAAATACAGCGATCACAACATAATAAAAGTAAATATTAATTTCCAAATAAAGATCGAGACTAACAAAACCCCCAAAAGAGACAATTTAATATTAGGAGCCAAAAAGGTCTAAACAAATGGAAAAAAGCAACTGATAACAGCAAATTAGCCAAAATATGGGAAGAAACAGGTAGCCTCAACAAGAAATATACAAAATGGACAAAGATTATAAAACACAAAATATCTGAATGCTTTACTAAGTCAAGAGCAAGAAGTGGCCCCGGATAAGCAAGGAAATCAAGCAACTATTCGGCTATGGCTCATCAGTACGATTAAACGTCCTATTGTTGGAGGCACGGCCAGTCGACGTACTTTCCGAGGCCAGCGGCATTTTTTGCCAAAAATCGGGAATTGCCATTAGTGCCAGTTCAGGTTGCAACCGGATTTTGCTGCATTTTTGGTATAGTGAATAAATAAGGGTTGGGGATTCTTGATCTATTTAAAAATAAAAATTTGTGGCAAATTAGGTTAGGGGTTTGGCAATTATATAGCATATTATATATAAGACACTTCAGATAACAAACAGTGTGCATCACACGGTCGTCTGGTTGCGTTTACAAGATTTCATTGACAAATATCTTAAATGCAAAATTCGTGCTATGAAGGCATATTATGATTTATACTATTATTATTATATATTATTATTATTCTATAGATGATTCTTATGCTAAGAAACATCAAAAGCGGCGTATAGCGGGCCAATCCCCCCCCTAACGCGTCACAAATTGATTGCATCTTTGGTGTTATAAATTATTTATAATTTTATATAATATTATTTATTATTTCACATATAAAAATTACGCATATAATTATCAAGAGTATCAATACAATGGGAGTTCTCCGCATATATAAGCTCTTGCCGTTTCTATAATGTACGTCGATGGTTGGCTGCCATTAAAACTGACTTCTTCGGTCACTCACGTCATTCATTTGTGGTCCTTTTTTGTGGTGAGCTAGCAGGCTGTCATTGACCTTTGTCATTTATTGGTTACCCGGAAAATACTTTTCCTCTTGCGATTCTGTTTAGCGAGATTTAACGAAGAAATTGCTGGGTGTGTATAGCCATGAACACACCTATAGCTGCTGTCACGAGGACTCTGCTGTGGGTCTGTTCGAATTTCTTCAACAAGGAATGTGTGCCGCATCGCGCGGAGCCCGCTAACAATCGTATGTTTTTGCCGGAGAATTAACCTGCCATTCTCGCCTTGAACTTGTAATAGTTACGTGCAACAGGCTAGATGGAGCAGGCCCTGGCCGCACTGCACGCTGAACCCACACTATATGACAAGTTGCCTAGAGTCAACATGCAGCTCGCAGAGCAAGTCGGTAGGTGTTTATTAATGAGTCCAAGCCGTCTCATTTTGTATCCTCTCGTATCTGTGATGAATGCTCTTGGATTTTGACGATGCTAGGTAAGATTGCACACGCTTTCCGGGATGTTAAAACACATCTACGTGGGCGTCTACCTCCTGCGAGTGACATTGGGAATGTATAGTTATGTATGATAAACAATGGTGGCGATCCTATACCGTTACGGCCAAGTGTCGTTATAAAAGGCGCAAGACCACGGTGTAACACTAGGTCCAGAGTTGATGTTCCAAATGTTGTCACAAGTGCATAGTTGCTATGAAAAGCGTGAAGTCGGACATGTATTATTATTATATTTATTTGAAATTGATGCAGTTTTTTAGGCTTGCACCTTTTGACATCGTCCAAGCGCTGAGCGTATTGGCCGATGCGGTCGTGCGTCCCCCCGTCTATGCCGGTCCGTCGTATCGCGTCTGTTTCCGTCTTGTCAACATTTGCTAACCGGTCACGGATAACTCAGAACCGTTTGAAACGCCAACATGTTTGAAATTGGGTATAGTTGTTATGGCCTATGCTCGCCCATATTAAACGTCCTATTTTGGAAGCAACGCACAGTCAACGTAACTTTCGAGCCAATCGGCAATTTTTTGGCAAAAATGGGAATTGGCCATTAGTGCAGTTCAAGGACTTCAGGTTCAAACGGATTTTGGCTCATTTTGGTATGGTTGAAATGAATAAGGGGTGCCAGGGTTTTGATTATTTAAGAAAAAAAATTATGGCAAATTCAGGTAGGGTTTGGCATTATATAGGCATATTATATAGACACAAACAGGTCTGTGGTGTCACACTTGTCTGGTTCGGTTTAACAAGAAGATTCCTTGATCAATATCTTTAATGGCAAAATTGTATTTCCTCTCCACCTTGCCGATAAAACGTCTATACTAAGAAGTAAAGTTTTTACAAAACATGTCGAAGTCTCAGCATGAAGCCTATTTTATTTCAAACGCCATCGCTGACAAAGCGGCTATAGCGGCGCATCCTACGGTCACAAATTGCGAATTCATTTTTGGTTTATAAATTGATTATTGCGATATACAGATGTCAATCGTTTCTATAATTTACGTCGATGGTTGCTCAATTAGAACTGACTTCATCTTACTCATTCATTTGTGTCCTTTTTTTGTGGGGTGAGGCTACCAGTGTCATTGACACTTCAATTTAGTGTAGGTGTTATGTATTGTCTGTCACTTGTTTTATTATTTTGAATAGTTAATGAATAAATAACATATAACTACTTGGCATGGTGAAAGTAATGTGTGATGTTTAGAAAACGGTGTGCGGCGAAAACACAGTGCCAATTCACTGGAGTGCTTATACTGTTGTCCTTTAGTAGATGGCAGAAGAAAAATATAATTAGGTCATTCTAAGTGACACTAGCTTCATGGAGGAGCTCACTGGGCTAAGTAGACCCGAACCTATTAGTGTACTGCATTTCGCAAACGGCTGTTTTTTTCGCGTAGGAAAAACAGGCAAATCGTTGCTCGAGCGAACCTTCCGCTTTTGACGGGCTTTCAAAGCACAGATCAGTGTTTTCTGCGTACGACTGCTGCGTGAATCGCTCGTACACTGGATATGCCCGGCAAATTGCGCCGTGCCGGCGTGAGCGTTTGCGATTTGAGGGCGGCTTGCCTCGGCTTTGCATATAAGCGTCCTCGTTGCGTTTCAGGCGCGAGACGCTAGCGAGTGCTCCGTCTGCATGGAGGAGTTTTGTGCTGCAGAAAGAAGTGACGAGCAGTTGCGCCTGTGATCATGCACTTTCATTCGGACTGTATCGTGCCGCTGGCTTGAAACGTGTAAGCTCGTTTGTTTGCGTTTGCCCCTGGTTCCGCAGTAGTGGTTCTCAAATAGCCCAGTTCTCAGTAGCGGGTAGCGCCGTAAATCGCCGGTAGCGGTATCCCGGGTAAGCGGTATTGGGTGGCGGTGGCGCACGTGGTTAATGTTCAGTGAGTTAAGTTGTTAGAACTCTAATGGTGAAGTGCTACACCGAGTGTGGGCGCATTGGTATCAGTGAAAGATCTCTTGGCATTATACCGTAGGCGTGATACATGCTTGATAGCGAATGAATAGTTTATTAGGCCAATCAGCGTTGGGTTTAATATTCAAAGAATGCAGTAAGGGTCAATGGTAGTTTTCTATTATTATTCCTTTTTGGCCGTGAATAAAATTGACATTTTTCTGCATTAAACAACCACTACACTGGCAACAATCTCTGTTGCGAAACGACCCGGCATCCTCATTCTGTCATGTACCTCGTTATTTAATGGGTACCCGCTCTGTTAGAAATGTTTCATTATGGGAGGCGCTGTTTGTCAGGATGTGTTGTCCATAGTGATGAGCCATCCACGGGCCACTAGCACTTGGAACATCTGCAATAAAAAAAAAGGCTAAATAAACACGAAATGGATTTAACTAGCCAAAGTCTTAAATGTTTTCTCGTAGTCTAAGTTTCGCCTATTACCTCGGCTGCTAATTACCTGTAAGTGGCTGGTCAAAAATGCTCATCTGCCAACACACCAAGTACACCGCACGCACGCCCTGTGCACAACCAACAATGATAAGAGAGCAGGGTAGGAAAGCGTAGATCGGCAAAATTCGCTGTCGGAGCGCTTTGCTTCATTTCACACCTTCACAGCCCAAATACCACCAAACACCGAGCTTTCATCTTGGTATCTATGTGTAGCTGAAGATGTTCACGTTGTTTGAATTATAACTGCGTTGCGTTCTTATCTCCCCCCGCCAGAAAATAGTCTCGTGAAATTGCCTGCAGGAAGATGTTCTCTCCGTGAAAAATGTAAAGAGACGTATCATCGCGAGAAAATTCCATAACGCGCTACTCGATATTTTGACGCAATCACTGTAGTCATGTTGTGTGCGTCATACCTGCACGCATTATGCTTGGCTTGGCGGGCCTCGAAAGTCGGAAGGCTCGAGGCAGCAGCAGCTCATACCGGCATGCAATGCGCCGCGCATTACTCGTGTAGAAACCAGACATCTCGTCTCTTACATTTTCCACTGAGCAGAATCATATTCCTGCAGGATTTCATGAGATAGTCTGCTGGCGCAAAGGTGCCGGTACGCCCAGGAAATTTCTGTAGGGGGCAAATACAGCAGGATAATTTGTCTGTAGCGCGGGGGGGGCTAAAGGTACTCCCACGCCCTGCTATTGGCCCTATTTGTCCATTAAAAAGCATAGCTCTGAAAATCTCTAGGGGGCAAAACATGCGCCCTGCTGGCCCGCGACTGCTGGCGTACGGCCCTTGCTCATGGCGGGAGTAGGTAAGAACAAAGGACAGAGGCTTAATAATTCCGAAAAGTGAACATTTAGGCTACACATAGATACCAAGATCGAAAGCTGTTGTTGGTGGTATTTGGGGCTGTGAAAATGTGAAGATGAAGATAGCAAGCGTCGAGCGAATTTTTGGCGATCAGCTTTCCTAGCGCTGCTCTCTTATTCATGGTTGTTTGTGGCACAGGGCGTGCGTGGCGGTGTACTTGTGTGTGTGGCCAGATGAGCATTTCACCCACCCGGCATTTACGGGTAATTAAGCGGCAATAATGAGCGAAATACGAGTAGAGAGAACATTAAGACTTTGGTAGTAAATACATTTCGTTGTTTTATTTACCTTTTTTTTATTGACGTTTCCAAGGTGCCTGTGCTCACAGGGCATGGCTGGCGATCAGGTGTCCTGTTTAAGAAATGAAAGTTGAAAATAAATCACGGTTTTTCATCGTGCGAGGTGTCGTGTCGGGAATGTGGTGGTCATGGTGACGAGCGTGCGTGGTCGTGGTGGTGATCTGGATGTCATGCCATCGTACTGCTGCCTGTGTGGTTTCAGCATGGCACGTGCCCGAGTCTGGCAGGCTGAGTCTGTCGCCGGCAGGAGGACAGCAATCGCAAGAGACAAGACTGGCGAGTGGGCTAGCTGCAGCTGCATCATCTACAGGTGGGTGCAGGAGGTCGCGACCGAGTGGCGCAGTTGCCCTCCTTGTGTTCGCACGGAGGCCCTTTGAAATTCAGCGGCGCGCCCAGCGCAGTCAAACGAATTTGACGGTTCCGGTCGAACCTCCCGTAAATTGACTCGCGTGTGTGTCGTTTGTGTCCGGCTGTCCCCCGTGTGTCGATGGAAACGTAGCATGATCGAGTGTGCCTTGATGGTAGTTTCGCATTCTTCGAATGCGGAGTGAAGTTGACGGCCAGCTTTGGGGGCTAAGTGCGTGCAATGTATGTTGTTTTGTTGCCTTGCAACTGTTTGTTCTCCACCATCGTGTGCATATAGTGCTTCGCATGTGTGTACATTGTGCAGCCTGCGTTGTGTGTTACATTGTCTACCGATGTGTGTTACCCTTGGTCTCCATGTGTGTTACATTGTCAGCCTCGTGTGTGTTACATTGTCTACCATTGTGTGTTACCTTTTGTCTACCATGTGTGTTAGCTATTGTCTAGCCATGCTGTGTTACATTGTCTACGACATGTGTGTTACATTGTCATCCTCGTGTGTGTTAACATTTGTCTACGCATAGTGTGTTACATTGTCTTGCGTTTTATGTGTGTCATATTGTCTAACCATGTGTGTCACATTGTCTGGTCTATGTGTAGTTGTCATGATCTTCCATGTGTGTTAACAGTTGTTCCGCTTCGGTTTCATGTGTGTTACATTGTCTGCTATGTGTGGCTGTTATTGGTATTCCATGTGTGTCATATTGTCTACGAGCATGTGTGTTACATTGTCCTTCGCATGTGGTGTTTACATTGTCTTCGGTTTCATGTGTGTCATATTGTCCTACGGCATGTGTGTTAGCATTGTCTGCCAATGTGTGTTGTCAGTGTCTTTTCCATGTGTGTTATCATTGTCTTCGGTTTATGTGTGGTGTACATTGTCCTTGCTATGTGTGTTCAGCATTGCCTTTCATGGTGTGTTACCAACAAAACGTCTTAACATGGGTTTTTGGATATTTTAAAAAAATTAATGCAAATTAGGGTAGGTTTTGGTCATTATATAGGCATATTATATAAACACGCAGATAAGTCTGTGGTGTCCACACTGCGTCTGGTTGCGTTTTGTACAAAGATTCTCAGTTGAGCCAATATCTTTTAATCAAAAAATGGGTATAATTTTTCGTCTGCGACCGGCTGCCGATAAAAGTCGTATATTCGAGTAAAGTTTTACCACAGGAAAACATGTCGGAACGCAGCATAACCTATTTATTTCAAACGCCATCGCTAAGAAACATCAGACCAGCGGGTATTAGCGCTATCTACCAATCAGCAAATTGTGATTCATTTTTGTTTAGTCAATTATTATTGCGATATATAACCGATCGGCAACCGTGGTGCTACGCCTAGAAAAACTCATGACGAAGTAAACACTTTCCATGCAAACGCAATTAACTCTTTGAACAAAAGTTGTGTTATGGGGCAGGGAAACCCATTGTCACGTGCTATATAGCGAGCTAACTGTGGAATAAGCGTATCCTCTGCAATCTTACACGTTACAAACATCGGGAGCTCCGCTTTAGGCAGTGCCTAAATCTGAATATTATAGAAAACGTTAAGTGGCAATCATTTAGGTGTAAGGCCATCACTTCGCCAACGATCCTCACGACTTCACATCTCAAAATACATAATTATTTTCACATACAAAATGGACGCAGTAATTATCAAGCGTATATAATGGGAGGTTCTCATATATACTCTTCGTTTCTATAATGTCCCGTCGATGGGTTGCCTCAAGTTAAAACTGACTTCTTTGCTGAGCTTTTTGTCGCTTTTTTTGTTGGTGAGGGCTAAAGTGTCATTGGACACTCGTTGCATTCTCTTCGCCGTCCCTGTGTCCACTGGTTATACGAGGGTGGCGTGCATACTCTCCGTCACGTTTTGTCCAGCCGCGCGAAAACGATTGGCCATGTTGCAGGATGGACGGCTGTGCAATCCTTGGCGTGGTGGGCTGCCCGATGCCCAGCGCTAATGGCACGATGGAGCATTGATATTTGTTTGACGGGGCCAGCCAGCAAGAACGCAGGGACGACGAAGCAGCAACGTGGCCGCCTCTTCATGCATCGACCGGTAACGCTTAGGGTTGCCAGGAAGGGTCGGTAAAGTCTCAGGGGTTAATGTTAGGAAAGCTGTCTGGCGAAAGTTCTTGGACATGCTGTCAATGGTCGAGAATTTGGGCGAATTTTTTTTTTGGGGGGGGGGAATTTTTTATTTTATCTTCATGGAATATATATCTCGCACTGACTATTTGTGCAGTCAACTCTCCGTGGCATGGGGATTGGCGCGAGCATCAACAAGAATGCGTGTGTAAGTCGGTTCCAGATTTGTTTTTTAGCATATTTTATCGTTGTTTGCAGACAGTAATTAATCTAAACATTTATCAGTTGTTTTTCTAGTCGTAGGGAGCAACTCAGGGTTCATTGTTGTCGTTAAGGCCCGCGTCTCGGTGACGGAGCCTGACGACGAGTGCTGACCTGACTCAAACCGTTCCCAGATTATAATTTGCACTGCCACAGTGGGACGATAGCTGGCACAGGTATCTATAGGGCGAGCCTGCAGATATTTTTGTGTTGAACTACGAAGGTCAGCGATGTTTTAGTATCAAGAGCTTGCAGGATCGCACAGCGGTTCGCGAAGCGAGGTGTGCTACAGCGGGGCTCAGACAACTCGTGTACATTTCTCTCATAAAGATATATGTGGAAGCTCATTCTAGGCAGATTACTTTACTTACGTGTCGGTGTGGGCTGCCCCTATATAGAGGCTGGATGTGGCAAATCTGATATTCACAACCTTGACCGCGGAGGTACCGTCACTGTTTTTTCGATGAGAGTGGCTTCTTTTGTTACTGTGGGCTTCTTTGCCGTAAATGTTTAAAAAAAAAAATCCACTAACTCGTTCTGCTGTATGTGAACAGAAAAGACACATGTTTAATGTTGTTAAAAAACAGCTTAGGGCTGGGAGTTTGCTTCATCGGGAACAACCTAGGATTGTTATTCGGCATTCTGGTTGTCTTTGTAAAATGATCTTATGTGTACCACGTATACGGCAACGAGTTGATTAGTTGGTGTGAGAAATTACCCGAGGTACACTATGTTTCAAGTTACTACTTCACAAGGTTCTCTTTCCTACACGTGATGACGTAATACAAGATCTTCCTTAGCCATTAAAGATATTAAGAACTGGAATGGAATCAATATCGTGATAATATGTATATGTACTCATCCAAATTTTCATTAGATTATCTGTAAATTTATTGCATGGAATCTTCCATTTAATTGCATTGTTTGTGAATGTCCTTCAGTGTCCACAAATCGAGACACCACGTAGTTGGTTTTATGCTGGTCGAATTCGTTGTTGTACCAACGTCTAGCTACGTGCCGTACATGCTGTAGTAGCTGAAACGCGAGCCGTGAGTGAGTCGCACATGCAACGTTTTAGCTAAACCTGCAGCGTTGTTAGATTCTCC
>NW_014577330.1:143316-183518 GCF_000485595.1 Priapulus caudatus | reverse complement strand
TGGGTTATATGAAGTGTGCACCGTGTGACTCTGGCGCGCGTGAGCCATCCTAGGTTAGACAATGTGGGTGCAATGGGTAGGGGGGGGAATGATAGGCAAGTGCAAAGCTGAAATGCATGAAGGATTTTCGTATGTCTTTTTTTTTGTCAGGCTAATACAGCTGGTTGTTGAGATGAACGTATACTTTGGGCGCCCCTGAGCCGCGTCTCGCCTTAGTGTAAAATGAATAGTATTATGATCCAATAGTCAGCTTTTGTCGTGGCTTTAGGATACGCAGGTGTGTAAAAGAGCTTTGAGGATGTTGGTGCGAAACTAGAGTATGGTTCACAACTTGCGGCATCATGGAACATGCATGCTCGGATTACAATGAGCACTTAAGACTATCTAGTACATTAGCCGCCAGGGACACTACTGTAGTGTAATAAGACGGATGTTTGAACTTCAGCCGCTGGCTAGACTACTGTAAGATAGCCATACACCTCCGTACTTAATTTGGAGGCTTGGACTGCTAACCTAGGTACAAATGCACACTCTTACTTATAAGTGTCTCTAGTGTCTAAGTCACCAGCACATCCGAAGTTGACGTTTTTGCAGTGTGCTGCTCTTATACTACGAATGAGATTCAATAGAATTTTAGACCAAGTGCTGGGCATGTACGTTTAAGGAGCTGAGATGATAAGGTGAGATTAGGAGATGGTATCAGATGTGCGAATGATTGTGTTGGTGTACGTGGTGCATATCTGAGTACCAAGTTTATCATAGGTAGTTTGTGTCTGTGTATACTCTGTTCGAGTGAAGGTGGTCATAGATGCGCTCGACATATTTAAGTTAGTGTACAGATCATTCATAGGATTTTTGTCTGTGGATTTCACTGTCTGTTATGGTGTTAAGATGAGGTTCAGTTGTGTGTATGGACGATGGATTGCGTGTCAGCGCTGAGGTGCACACAGACGAGATAGCTACCTGCCTAACCATGACACGAGTTCATTCATATATACTACTACTAACATATACAATAACAGCGCACAGTGTACAAACCAACCATTGACAACCAGACACGAATAGTGCGCAAGCATAACACATAAGGCGGGCCTAACGACCACAGAGGCACTCACCGCATAATCATATCTATTGCAGTGTATGACCTCTTATTGAAACAACTTCAACATTGTGATATATGACACAATTTAAGATTGACACACCATTCCGGAAGGGGTTGTATTACGTGTGATGAGAATGCTGTGTTGGTGTTATTGGCATTGTTCTTTCGTTTAGTTTTATTGTGGGTGCGCGAATAGAAGTGATGGTTGGTGGGCTACGTATTCATTCGGTGGTCTCATTTGACAATACTGTTAGGTCTAGAGAATTTCATGGCAACTGTTAGGCTTTTTAAATAGATAAATTTATCGAAGTAAATTTGGATGTTATATCATAGATATTTCGCGATGGTTGCGCGGCCGTGTTAGTATCTCTTTCTCAATATTTCCATCTGTCTCGGCCAATTTTATCTATTGACACATAACGTGTGTACCTTTTATTCACATTAACTTTCTTTACTGGTATTTATACTTGATCGAGTCGCCTACCTTTAGGCTATACTGTTTTTTTTTCAATATTTCCTCTTTCTTCCCTTATATCTTTATCTCTAGTTCTTCTTCGATTTTCTCTTTTTATCTTCTCGTCCGTTGTCTCTCCTCTGTCGTTAGTAGATCATACTCGTTAGTTCTGTCTAAAACAAGCTGCATACTTACATTATCTATTATGTTTTGCGCGAATTCTACTACTTGTTCCTGGATTTACGTTCAAGAACTATTCAAACTTTATGAGTCTAAGTGGCCCCGCTTTTAGGTCGGCCTTACGACCTAGTCGCGCCGACTAAGATTGAATATCGTATGTCAAAAACCGGTCCATGATCCGATAAAATGACATCGGCAACCCAAATCGACACTGAGTTCTCTTACGATCGAAAATTCGGGCACCGACTGCCGATGCGTCAGAATAGAAATTCCCGTTCTATTTGCTATGCGGCGGTCCGGGCAACCAAATCGTATCTAGTCGGTCTCAGCCAATCTAACGCAATCTCGTGTCGTGCAGGTCATATGATATCAAGAGAGTCACGTGTCTATTTACACTATAAAGTCGCTCTAAGGTCCTACACAGCACTCGTTATGCGATTTACAACTTACAAGGACTTAATTAACTTAAGTGAAATTATTATTGCACAACCCTTTTCTCAAATGTATATAAGTTTTTCGTTAATTATTCATCATAAATTTTTTTTCTTCTGCGAATTTAGACGGATTTTCAGAATTTGAGGATTACGTCTGTACGAGACTCTGTTACTTGACGGCTCTTTTACTGTGTTCCATTCTTAGCGCTCCATTTTTGTCTTTGGTCATCGTAGTGAATCTTTTTATGTAGGAATCCTTGGTGCTCCTCGTGCGTCAAGTCCTTGCTTTCTGTTTGTGTTAAGAACTGTGTTTTGTGATAGTAAAAATACTGTCTCGTTTCGTTTCGTCTCCTGGCTCCTCTCTCCGTCGCCCTCTTTGTGGCGCTCTCTTATTCCCTTTCCGCGCTGTGTCTTTCTGTCGGTGCTCTCTTTGCTCGACCCTCCGTGTCTCACTTTTTCTTGTCTCTTCGAGATACGTACTGCTATTTCGATTCGTTGGACTCGTATTAGCGTTGATCGCCTTTCAGTCTGATCTTCTGTCTGTTGTTGTTGGTGTACGTTTTTATGTTTCGCTCTCTGTCTCTCTCTGTATTATAATCTGTATTTCTCTCTTTTCTGTTAGTGCAGCCATTGTGTTCTGTCGTCTTCTTTGCTCGTATTTGAGCTCCGTCTTTTGCTCGCTACGCTTGTGTTGGAAATTGCTCTCTTAATATTTTTTCTTCTATGTTTATTCTCGCGTTTTCGATCTTTCTTTGTCTGATGTTGATCTCTTGTGTGGAGTACCACAGGTTCATTCGTCCGCTTTGTATGTCGTAAAATTTTGCTCTAGTGTGTTGTTTGCTGATGTATGTGCTTCGTTTGTTCAACTTTTGTGGTAAGTTTAACACTAGCTTGTTACTGCGATATTAGCATTGTTTTTGATGCTCGTGTTGTCGTGACAGATGAATTGCCGTGGTTGGTTCTTCCTATTGAGCATTCTTGTGAGGGGTGGGATTAATGGTTTCGTTGCGTCCGTGACGGACAAACGCAATGTGAGCTTAAATTCTTCTGAGCTTATTTATAGTCGCTGTCTAAGATTCCTAAAATGTGCTCCCTGCCACTTCTTAATATAATTATATTTAGTAATTTCTTCGTCTTGCGCAGTATCATTAGTCACCTGAATCTGGATTTTATTAAAAATCTTCTCTCTTTTTCTCCGTTAATATTTGGTTGTGTATTATGGTCCTGTCTTTGAGCTTGCATACCGCACTCTATGTGCAGCGTGAACTAGGATCTCCGTTTAGTCTCTCTAGGGCTCTCATCCCGTCGCATTGCGTTATATGATGTATAATATACTTTGTGGAGTACCTTGCGATGCTTAAAGTAGTTAGACATCTCCAGTTGCATCGGTTGTAATTTTCGTAAGCGATCATTATGTTGGTTCTTTTCGACGGACACCGACTACTTCGTAATCGCTTGTTGAGGGATCGGTGGTATTTCGTCGGATCTTACTCTGTTGGTGTAGTAGTGGTGTTTATGTGAAGTTCAGCTTTAGTGTAAGTGTTTTTGTGGCTGTTGTTTTTGTAAGCTGGTTTCGGTTTGTGTTTTAGTTAAATCTTTGTTTCGTGAAAACGTCATTTCAAGTACATTTGTTTTATCTGATTTTATTGAAAAATTGTGCGCATGTAACGTGTGTGCAATTTGTATTAGATTTTTGGTATTTTGCACTAGTGATTTTTTCACCTGCTGTGTGTGTAATATATTTACGGTGTGTTCTCGAGTGTTTAATAAAGTGGCTTTCGAACTGGTGTTGAGTGATTTGGTTGCATTTTAAAAGTAGCTTGATGAGTTATATCTGGCTGAGATTTGATTTTTTATTCTTTATGAAGAGTGAATTATGTAATTTTGATATACCTCATTAGCGCATTATATGAGTCCTCGTTTGAGGCTTACTGTTAAAACAGATGAAATCGTGAGTAGTGATTATCGATTGATCGATGTACGTTCAATTTACCTGTTGGTAGTCATGTAGAATTTTAGGATTTAGAAGTTTGTTTATATTATTCTGCTTATTCTTATTATAGTGTTGTTTTTCTTTAATACTGACTGATTTATGTTTTAATTATGTGAATTATTAAGATAAATCTGTTTGTGATTTTCTACTCTGGGCCAAGTCTTATACTTCTTTCGCTCAGGTAGGGGTAAGTATATTAGTTTGTGTTTCGTTGATAGTTATCTTTAGTTTATTTAGTCACTTTAGTTTACAGCCGATCACATTTGTTAGGCTGCGCGCGAGGTGTTTTCGAGCAGAGGTGAATTTTCTCGCTAGATGATGGTCGCGAGAACGTGAGATGGACACGCAGGACTTATTCCATAATGAGTAATGTTCGTGTACTTCCGATATGAGCTGACGATGAATAATTGAAGTCTTGGATTCCTGATATCAATTATTCTTTATTTTTATCTAATCATGTGATATGTATGTTAGAGAGAGAATAAAAATATTGTGTTTTCACTATTATGGATATGTGTAATGGTTGTTGTGATTACCAGGGTGGTGAATGTTATCCTGTGGTTGATCTCTTACGACTTAGTTAGAGTGGGGCGTTCGTTAGTGTTTGTGTTTGCTTTGCGTGTTGGGACGCGATGACCAGGGTGGAAATGTACTGTTGCTTGTTATATATCCTGTGGATGAATTATCTATCTCTGGTTGGTACGATTATTGTCTATGTTTCCTAGTGCGGCAGTGCACCAGGCCCACGTCTTGACGATTTGATGTTTTTAATCAACAGGTTCCTCGTGACACCTTCTTAATCCTCTGGAATTATATCGCCCTGACCTAAGTATTAGGCTCTGTACCTAGCACTCGATTACTGGGAGCGGGAACAAAAGTGAGGTGGGGTGAGATTTTACCCGAGCAGTTGCATGACTGATATCCGGTTGAAGTCTTGTTATTTTGCTATATATTATCCTTTAGAGTTGTGATTTGATACCTGAAAAGTTGCTTCACGGTTGTGTTTGTATTAAGTCTGATGAATGTGTTTACTTGGGTAGCCGGGTGATAAATAAGCGCCTGTCAGGTCACTCATATTAATGAAGTGAAGCGAGTGGATGACTGCGTCTTGCAAGCGCGCCGAAAGAGTTTTTTGTATAGGGGGTGTGGGCGCATAGCTTGCCTTAAGTAACTATTGTTGTCACAGGGGTATTCTCACGTGTTGTAGATTTAGTGATTTTGTTTTCTCCATCCCAACTTCATTTATTTACCTACAGATATGTATTGCTTTAGGTATGCTAGGTTAATTTGTCTTTACGTTTGAGGTAATGAAGTATATATTATAGTTACTATACGAAGGTCTTTCCTTTAACGCAATGATGTTTCGAATCACAATAGTTCATGCGACTAAAATTCATTGACTATTTACTTTTAGCTTATAAAAGTTTTCGAGGATTTTATAGTAGATTTCGCGTACGATTTGACATCGTATCAGCGGAGTGCGTAATGTCATTATGTCGCTATCTCGCAGAGAGATCAAGCGCGTCAGCCGGATGTGTTGATATATGAACATCTGGTAGATAATAAAGTGCTGTTAAAGTTCCTGTTAGTGATGAGACGCTGTGATGCGAGGAATTTAACAGTTCTAATGATAGTTACAATGCTCTATAAATGTACCATGAAGTAGTGCTCTCTGACCAATAAAGAGTTGTAGTATGATCATTAAATAGGTGCAAATCTATATTTACTTACATATTAATTTGCGGTATTTTTTATAATATTATTGTGTCTTTATATTATTGCATTCTGTTGGTTTTGATAGGCGACCATTTGTAGTTTTGTGGGTTTCAGGATGACTTTTTTTTATTATTGTATATAAGGATTATACAATTGCTCTTGGTATGAATGTGTTGTTAGTATATACTTATTTTAGTTTTTTCTGTGTTTTTATCATAGGGCGATATGTATTGCCAGACGAGAAATTATGTTTAGCTTTTGGTGAAATTGGCTTGTGCATGTCGATCGAGTGGGGGAATTTTGGGGCTTTGACAAATGTGCTTCGATAAAGAAAGATCAGAGTGCTGATATGATTTTTATTAATTTTTTTTTCTTATAAGCACTGTTGGTCAGTTATACAGGGTGCTGGTTAATATTAAGGATGATAAGACGAATTTGTAAGTTCCGCGCTCAAGTGGCGGTGTTTTCCTATCAAATTGCGATGCCATCTTCGATGGCCAGAAGAGGATCAGTCTAAAAAGACGCGGTGGGGGTAGGATCAGACTCTTGTGTTCTAATAACGCAAGTCTGGTTCTGATCACAATAGGAGTGTAATGGGTTGGCGATGGGGGTGGGGTGTGGAAGGGGGTGTGGACATGAGGGTTGCGTTATGACAGGTGGTTCGGGGTTGGTGCAAAGTGGATGAAGGCGATGGGGATTTATCATACACCATCAACAACACACGATTTTCTAATTTTCCAACTTGATGATGAAAAAGCACATTCGCTTACTCTTGGTTTTCCGGCAGTGAATCTGCGTAGTCATTGCGAAAATGGAGAACTCAGTTAATTGAGTTGAGAGGTTGGGAGTGCCGAGCGAGAGGAGTGAGACGGATGGAGAAAGAGGCTTCAGTTTCGGGGGAGTGTAGTAAGTACTTTAAAGTTAGGGAGCCTTACTTAGGGCGATTATGGGATTGGTTTTCGAGTTACATTACTACAACCTCCGAGTCAACTTCCACCGATACAGAAGACAATAATACAATAATGAATGTGTGGAGAAAACCATGATCATCAGAGATTTGATAGACCAGGGAGTTGTGGTAGGGATTTAGGACGCTGTGAGAGAGGTGTAGGATACATGGAAGTTCGAAGAGTCTCATGACGGCGGTTTTTCTTAAGTCCCCGCATTATAGCATGCGTTGTTACAGATGGTCGTGCCCCATCTGGAATGGACTGGCGAAACAGCCGGAGCTTTCGCGTGCTGCACAACCGTCCTTAGGGAAGGACACGAACAGCACTCGCTTCAGTCAGGCAAATGATTATGAGGATAGTACGAAATTACTTACAGTACACAGACAGAGTTACAGTAGCGAGTAGCGGATAGTTGGGTTTATCCACTCTCTGAAGTTGCTGAGTCTCTAGCAGCTGCAGGCTAGTGCTAACTCTAAGATGTGGGTGAGTAAGAAGCATCGAAGCAGCTGGGAAACGGATCCTTTCGGAAGATCTCTGTGGGCCGGAGATTGAGTTAGCCAAAGAGCAGATTGAGACTTCTAGAACAGAAGCGATACAAAATCGAAAGAAGATCTCGAAGCGGTAAAATAGCAAAGTTGGAGGTTCTATAGGGGAGATGCAGAGCGGCAATATTATGGGAAGGACGTCACTAGTAGAGTGAGTGACGGAGCGACTTACAAGCAATAGACTAGATCGGATGCATTGAGCAGAAGGAGAGAGAACGCAGGATGGCGTAGGATAGTTCCTGTGGGCCGAAATCTCAACGGAGTGCTATGTAGGTAAGCCTAGTATATATTACGCAGATTATTGATGGCTAAGATATTGCGGCGGTTGTTTTCCGCAATCTATCGGGTAATCGGAGAATAACACAAAGCATTCGATTTTCCGTAAAGAGAAGTGGCGTCATTTGTTGCTAGTTAAAATTAAAAAAACTACCGAAATTATGTGGGTTTAAACACGGAGACGACGAGGAAGGACAGTTCACGAATGGTATGCGCGGATGTGAAAAAGCATTTTTTCTAATAGGTGGCGCATGATGTTTAGAGCGCGATCGTTATCAATGATGCTGAAAGCGTGTGTGGTGGTGTGAATTCTAATGTTTCGGATTCTTTTGCCAAAATGCCTTTTAGAAATCAAATGGCGGAAATTCCGGTATACGCACAAATGGATTAAAAGCAATGGATGTGAGAGTTATACCAGCATCTCGTATATGTGTTTGTTGATTGTATTACCACAGTACCGGAGCGAGTGGAGACATGGGAGAGTGAGGAAGGTGTGCGAGCTAGTGTGCTGTCAGTGTCAGTGTACGTGAAAGGGTCGTTGTGCGGTAACTCGCAGCTAGGGCCTGAGCGTAGATGTGGGAACCCAAAACACAGGGAATAGGGTTGACAGAACGCGCGAGCCTATTTCTTTTCTTTGGAGGAACCCTTACGTGGAGATCAGGCTGGAGAGGCGGTTTCCTGGTGCGTTTTCAGAGACGTAAGAACTTCCAAACTGGCGTTATTCTGAATTCTCTAACAGACCTTTTTTTTCTCCTGCTATCTGAACTTATATGTATCAAATACTCTGTATTACTAATATAACCTGTTACAAAAATTCGAAGTGAGCGAGCGGGGCGATACTTCGAGCGCCATTTCTTTGACTGTGACGTACAGTTCCCATGCGGGCATAGCGTTTGCGTAACTGTCGACTCGAGATCGGGAATGTATCATTGGATGCCTGCTGTCAGTGTTGAGGTCACGAGACGAAGTTAGTCGAACGTGATAGCGCATTGGAATTGTAGTGACAGGTCAACAGAAATGGCGCTGGAAGTATCGACGCGTCGTCACTTTGAATTTTGTGTAACAGGTGATATATTAGGGTAATACAGAGTATTTGTGATAGCATGGTGAAGTCGTTCCAGGATAGGCGGAGAAGTCGGAGGCGCGAATGTTGGAGAATAAAACCCAGTGTGGAAGTTCTAGTTTCTGAAAACGCACCAGCAAAACGCGCCTGAGTGATTCATCAGGCGCGTTCCTCCAAAGAAAAAGAGTAGGCTCGCGTGGTAACCCTATCCTTGTTGTTTGGGTACATTATTGTATCTAGGCCTGCATACCTCCCAAGTTATACTCGTCGGGTTTTTAACAGATTCTAACTCTAAAACTGTTAATTAAAATTGCTGAAAATATTTACATAAAACGGCAAGACGGTTGTCATTGGTGAATACATAATTTTGTATTTCCTATCGTGGGTTTATTTCAAAGAGAACACGAAAGTTGCTACCACGGCCTGCTAGATCGTCGCGTGCACAGATTGGTCTATATTTGACCGCCAAATTTGTGTTTGCAATCGAGTCAAGTAGAACGTTCGGCTGAATATAACTTTTGAAATAAACTACGATAGGAATGGTGTGATAGGATAGAATGTGTTAAAACTCGACCTAAGTATAACTTTAGTGAGTATGCAGGCCCTAGGCTGCGGTGTTTGTGTATCAGGTCTTAATTTATTATATAGCTCATAGACAACTAGTATACAATAATACAACATACTAGTAGTAAATTGATGAGCTCATCTGACGTTGGTCTGATGATAGATACGAGGAGATTGGGTTGTCTCAGATGCTGGTTTTGACCTTTATAACATGGTTCTGACGGTGTCAAGTGGCAAGAATGGCAAGAGGTGCTAAAAGATGAGGTATTGGGAAGCGTTCCGCTCTAACTTTAATTTGTAGTTAATAGGGAGTGAAAACTGTTCATGAACTTGGTCGCAGAATATGCTAAACGGCAGTCGATCCATCGTAGCGCTCAGTGAGTAGTTGGATCAGGCTATAGACATTTTACAATGATGGTAGGAAAGGCATCCAGCTGTGCCGCGAAATTGGGAGGGCAGCAGATTCGGTCAGATGGGCAAAGGGGTCAGATTTTAGATGGGCAGTTTTTCTGTGAGTACAGTGGTCGTCTTGATGCGGTAGGCTAGATTTGAAAAAACTTTTTTGGTGGTTCAGCGTGGACCTACATTTTTAGGCTTTAATTGAAAGGACCCATTTGATGTACTTTTTCCGGTGACATCGAAGATAAGTGTGGAATTAACCTTTGTGACCCTCATGAGTGATGGGGGGTTTTAAGATGGATTTTGTTTACTGTTACGAAGAAGTTTGACTGCGCGGGTTTGCTAGTGGGAAGTTGCGAATGCTATACTATGCCTGGCATGCTATGAGGGCTACAATGTCACAATGAAATGTTCAAAAGTCTAACTTTGGGCTTTGAAGGAGGTTTATTCGTCCTTAAATCGTATCAATTCTGCTTATGCGTTTTCCTTTGGTATTCTCGTACTGTAGTGTGTTACATCGTAACGTATGCCACTGCAGTGGTACTGTGTAGTTTTGCCTGGCATTGAATTAAGGGTTACGTAGGCTGCAGCTTCTTATTCATCAGTCCTGTAGGCTTGCGTAGGTAAGATGGATGCGCTGCTTAGCTACTTCTGATCTTGCAAATTAGTTGTTGCTACTGAGTAGGATGGGAAGCTTCGCATCTTTAATCTGAAGGACACTTGGAACGTATGCGCTCCATCTCGTTGTGCACTTTTCATAACGGATCCAACGACACATTCTTTGAGAAGGTTCCCGATACCATGCCTGTGCTTTACCACTGTTTCGGCGTGGTATGTGAACACATTTGGGACTAACAGGGTTTTACTAGAATCCCACCCTCCACCAAGAGTCACCGCAGTAGACTGTTAGAGCTGAGGCGCTGTCGCTCCGCGCACTTGTTCGTGTGCTTTTGTTGCATGTATTCCCTCTTGGAACCTTATTTATCAGTTGTATAGCTTTCACTTGTCACTATTGCCTCTATTCGGTTATTATTTCTTGTTCTTTTGCTTTACTCAGATGTTTTCTTTTAACGTTGCTTAATATTGACATGAGCATAGCAGTAACAACTATACCCAATTTCAAACATGTGGGTCAAACGGTTCCTGAGTTATCGTTGACCTAGCCAAATGTTGACGGACGGACGGACGAACGACGACCCATGGCAATAGCTCAGCTTGACGATGTCAAGGTGAGCTAAAAACACGACTGTCTGAATGGTACACGGAGCTAATAATTAATTAATTTAATCAATAATTAAAAAATAAATAAATATTATATAAATAATATGAATAAATTTTAATTAATAATTAATTTCTGCTATGCTCACCCTCGTGATGATGGAATCGAGTCCTCCGTGGCCCCACGCGTAGTCACCCGGCTCACCGTGAAGGTTTAGAAACAACGGCATCCCGCCACTGCCAGACGTGAACACCGCAGTTCCTGTCAACCCGCCCAGAATTTGATGAAGCAACCTGTGCGTGTGGAAAAATCAAACGGTTTCATCACACTCTAAAAGTTGCATTAGTTCATTTCAGGGGCATCGAGTACAATGTTTTACTATTGTCATCCTAAATTTCCGCTCACATATCTCGTGCCCTATAAACTGTCAGCCGGGCTCTACATATAAATTTGAGAAATTATGTGCCGAATTATTTGTAGACGATAGAACCTAGATGCCAGACACCAAGTAATTACAAGTTCTTATTCTTACTATTATTGCCATGGTTCCGCCCAGGCCTGCAATGCATGTCAGTTCTCACATGCTTTCAAAGCTGAAGCTAAATTGGGATATCCCATACATCCTCTGACATGCTTTAACTGCTTATTCGACATGCCTTAAATGCCTAAATGACATGTCTCAATTTCTAGTTGTTTACTTTTGACAATCTTAATACAGTCATGCCATGTTCTTACAGTTTCAAATATACGTCTCCGAACTGATCAAGTTGACCTGTGTATTGGGACCGCGTACGACACTCGTAAATGACTCCAATTCGCAAATGACAATGAATTGCGCAATCGCCCCAACGCGCCTTCCGAAACTCACGGCGAAAACCCTGATTATTCGACATTAACCTTAGCATTATTCATGCCCTCGCAACTCACATTTCTAGCGGCGTCGTCGCGTCCGCTCTCCCGCCGGGCGTGTTCCTCCGTCGCCGCTGGCCGGCGGCGGCAGTGCCGAGCTCTCGCCGCGTCCGTGACCGCGTGTTCTGTGACGGTCCGTCGCGCACGTGCGCCGCCGCAACCGCCGCCAGCTCGTCGTTGTCGTCGTTGTCGTCGCGACTCGCGTTGTCACTCAGGTCGAAGAACGTGTCAAACAGCTGCAACGAGCGATCCGGGGGCCGTCGTCAGAAACACAGTGAAGTTAAAGGAATAATAGGTCCATTGATTATGCAATGTTGACGAATGCTAGAGTAACTGGCACCTTGTGTAGTTAATAAGTACATTACCTTATAGCCAAACGCATAATTAGGTTGTCAATATCACTGCTGGCTTACATTACAAACAAGACTTGAAATCGGTTGTTGATATGTATCAACGCTATCATTTACGCTGCACGTTAAATGCTCATCCGGAGTCAAGCGATGACGTAAAACATTTGTGCGGCCCGTATAGTTTTGGAGCAGATGAGGCCGTCAGCGGTGTAACCACGACCACGACTAAACAGAAAATAGAGTAAAAACATGTACTAATCATGGAGCACATGGACAGCCCTGACAAAAAGTTCCTTATCACCCGCAGCCGTCCATGTTTACGAAATCACTGATGGCACTTGCGTACGGCAGCATGCGTGCCGAAAATGTCCGGGCACTATAAAATCTGCTATCACACCCGCTCGCGGCAGCGTTTGAAAACTGAAACAACCTGATTTGCGGACTGTGGATTCAATTGTAGACATGTTCTTAGTAAACCGCAGTGCATATTGACAATACTAATACGCGTTTGCGTATAAGCGTAATGCCTACACAAGGTGCCAGGTTACTCTAGCATTCATCAACATTGCCCATAATCAATGACATATTATTCCTTTAATTGCGAATGTCAATGCTAAGAGCAATCCGTGGGCGTGCATGTTAACAATAAGCTTATGTATATTATGAATATCGGGGACCGTGAGATCAGGGGCCGTTGTCAGAAACACATGAAGTAATGCGAATGTTAATGCCTAAGATCTAACGAGCAGCTTTAACGACAATGTTAACGGTTACGAGAAACAGTGTTGACAGAACGCATCGCAGCCTCGAGAAAACTTGTGATAACAGGAACTTCTAAATTTGATGTCACCAAGGCTCCCGATGGCATGAGAATCAATCGCAAAAATTCAAATTCGTGCCACATTAATTGTCACAGTAATCTATGCATATTATGATTGGTTAACCACATATAAATAATATCTAATAAAAAAAACATGTCGAAGCAGCTGCCAACGCAGCATGCTGGGTCTTGGTGCGACATGCGAGCGGTCGCGCAGGCACGAGACACTCGCCGTACGGGAGCGATATTTCTTTTATTGAAGGTTGCGAGTCACCGCGGAATCCTTTATAGAGCTACCGAAGTGATGACGTTCACGGTGGCATGAGACAACGATGCCTGCGGGTTCTAACACAATCAATATGCCTCTGTAACTTAACTCGCGTGTCGGTGTTTTGTACCCGATTGTAACCATCATCTGGAGTAATATTGCAGCTGTTTATAGATTTCAAAGCGATGGAAGTGAAAAGCAACGGGGAAAAAAAATTTAACAACATTTTTTTTTCCTTCAATTTTGTTTTTAATTCATTAAATATTGAGATCGACTTGCTACCGATGCTTTTACCGCTGTCTGCAGCGCACAACATCTCGTGTTACGGTACGCCACAACATTTTCACGCTATGGCTACACTATGGAGCAGTGCGTTGTGTAGAACCACCCGTACGTTGTCTTACCCAACGTGACCGTCACACTCGCGGACTTCCTATAGGCATGAGCGCTTAACGCTGTACCCGGCCCTTACTGCGTGTGACCGTATAACAAATATGATGGAGTCAACTTCGATCGGACTTTCATTATAATTATGTCAGGGATATTTTTGTTCTTATTGCGTGCTAATAAATTTTACAAGCCTACAAATACATATGCTTACGTATACGTATATCCTATACGTATGGATATCGTCAGTAGATAGATAGATATAGAGGCATAGTCATCACTTTGTACTGTATTGATAAGCCAGTGCGCAGCCACCTATATAAATTATTTGTAATAATAACGTATGGCTTCGTCAATATACCTTGTACATGTCATGCATTCTAGTCAAGAAATGCGATTACATTTCACACATACCCCTGGCGTTACCTAGAAAAGGGAGGACCTCGTAGCGGAATGGATTCATCCTCGTCACGATCACATGCAAACAATAATCAGTTCATTTAGTCTAGATTCAGTAGTACTAAAAGCCCCAGCAATAATCCTCTATATATTTAACATGTGCTTATGCATGCACAAACTATTCAGAAAGCCGTTAGTTATGATTTAGACAATCGATGGCAGTTCATACCTCGTATATCTCGTAGCCATTATTCTGCTCAAGTCGTTCAAGCTTCTCTAAAATCCGCATTCCAGCCTAGGACACGTGTATCCTGTAGTGCAAATTCACAAACTATTTTGACACAGCGTGCCTAAGATAAATTCGATGAACAATTGCCATGACGTACTGATGTTTTCACTGTAGCATACGATCTCCATACATAAAATCTTTAGTTCAAACCCCCATTAATATGCCCCATCAAGTAGTCAGTAGACAGGACTGAATGTTAAATCAAATTTCAGCTTCAATAGCTGCGACTCGCCTGCTGCAGTCTATGCTTGTGTATAATCATTCATGCCAATAGATGAAACACAGAAAATTAAACTTAGACTAGGAATAATCTATGGACACTATGAACCAGTCCAGCAACACCACAAGAAGAAATCAGCTAAAATGTTTGACGCTGTTGAGAAGTAATAAAGCCGACCAAAACAAGACCAAAATGTGTATGCTGTGATTCTTAATAGGTCGATTTTAATACAATTCCAGGGAATAAAGAAAGACAACATCAATTTATGGAGCGATTAAAATTATTAACTATCGGTCAAAAAGAAAAAATTAATCATGTCTGAACGAACGCAAGCCAAAAATGCTGAGCGCGAAGTGGACAAGGGTTCCAGGACACGTCGTGTGAGACAAAAAATCTATAAATTGATTATGTGATCATTGATGGGAATTGGAATCAAAAAGTACACAAAAATTTACAATGATGAAATAGGGTGCTGGGGCTGTGCAGGTATGAAGATGGGGAAGGAAAACAATCAGTGAAATACAGCGATCACAACATAATAAAATAAATATAATTTCCAAATAAGATCGAGACTACAAAACCCCAAAGAGACAATTTAATATAGGACGCCAAAAAGGTCTAAACAATACTGGAAAAAAGAACTGATAACAGCAAATTAGCAAAGATATGGGACAGAAACAGGTAGGCCTCAACAAGGAAATATACAAAATGCACAAAGATTATAAAAAAAAAAAAAAAAAAAAAAAAAAAAAAAAAAAACAAAAAAAAAAAAAAAAAAAAAAAAAAAAAAAAAAAAAAAAAAAAAAAAAAAAAAAAAAAAAAAAAAAAACAAAAAAAAAATAAAAAAAAAAACAAAAAAAAAAAAAAAATAAAAAAAAAAAAAAAAAAAAAAAAAAAAAAAAAAAAACAAAAAAAAAAAAAAAAAAAAAAAAAAAAAAAAAAAAAAAAAAAAAAAAAAAAAAAAAAAAAAAAAAAAAAAAAAAAAAAAAAAAAAAAAAAAAAAAAAAAAAAAAAAAAAAAAAAAAAAAAAAAAAAAAAAAAAAAAAAAAAAAAAAAAAAAAATAAACAAACAATAAAAAAAAAAAAAAAAAAAAAAAAAAAAAAAAAAAAAAAAAAAAAAAAAAAAAAAAAAAAAAAAAAAAAAAAAAAAAAAAAAAAAAAAAAAAAAAAAAAAAAAAAAAAAAAAAAAAAAAAAAAACAAAAAAAAAAAAAAAAAAAAAAAAAAAAAAAACAAAAAAAGAAAAAAAAAAAAAAAACAAAAAAAAAAAAAAAAAAAAAAAAAAAAAAATAAAAAAAAAAAAAAACAAAAAAAAAAAAAAAATAAAAAAAAAAAAAAAACAACACAAAATATCTTCAATGCTTACTAAAGTCACAGAGCAAGAAGTGGCCCGGATAGCAAGGAAATCAAACGCAACTAGTATTATTAAGCAACGTTTTAAAAAAAACTCTGAGTAAAGCAAAACAAGACAATAATAACCCAACTAGAGAATTATGACAAGTAAAGAATAAGACTGATAAAATAATCCAATTGGAATACAGCAACAAAAGAAACGAAGTGCCGCGGAGCCGCAAGCGCTCATGCTAACGTCTCTGCGGTGACTCTGTGCTTGGAGTGGCTCGGATTCTAGTAAACCTGTTAGTCCCAAATTGGTTCACATACACGCCGAAACAGTGAAGGCACAGGGATGGTATCGCGGAACCTTCTCAAAGGAATGTTCGTTGGGATCGTTAATGAAAGTTGCCACGAGATGCGCGCTACGTTTCAAGTGTCTTCAGATTAAAGATGGAACTCCCACTCCTACGTAGAGCACACCAAACTATTGCAAGACAGAATAGGTAAGCACTCATCCATTTACCTACGCAAGCCCTACAGGCTGAATAGAGAGCTGCCACCTGTAACTAATTAATCACGCAAAAAACTACACAGTACCACTGGCAGGCTGGCATACGTTACATGTAACACAACTGACAGTACAGAATGCCATAGAAATTAACGATTAAGGAGAATAAACCTCTTCAACACAAATTTAGCTTTTGAAAATTTCATTGTGACATTGTGCCTCATACATCCAGGCATTATAGATTACCACTAGACAAACCGGCAGTCAAATTCTTCTAACAGTAAAACAAATCCATGTTTAACCCTCCTCTTGAGGTCAAAAGGTTATCCGACACTTATTCTTCGCATGTCAGCGGAAAGTACATTTCAATGGTCCTTTCAATAAAGCCATAAAAATGGTAGCTCACTGCTGAAACAAAAAAGTTTTCAATCGCTCCGTCCAGACCATGTCCTCAGAAAATGTCTAAAATCTGCCCCTTTGCCCCATTGACCTGTGACCTCAATTTCGGCACAGTGATGCTTTTCCTACCATGATGCTATACACGGTATCACGAGCCTAGTCGAGCCGTTTAGATTTGTGCCGCAATTCTGCATTTCCTCCCTATACCTTAAGTTAAGGAGGGAATGTTCCCCCTTCTTTTACACCTCTTGACCTTTGCCCTTTGACACCCAGCATCGACATCCCAACTCGTTTTCATCGACTACGTCAGATGAGCTAATAATTGTATATAGTATGTTGTATATTGTATATAGTTGTGTATGAGCTAATAATAAATGTAGTACCTGATACGACAACACTCGCAGCTAGGGCCTGCATACCTCCTAAAGTTATACTTGGTCGGGTTTTTAACACATTCTAACTCTAAAACTGTTACGTTAAAAATTCTTAAAATATTTACATAAACAGGCAAGACGGTTGTCATTTTGAATACGAAGTTTGATTTCCTATCGTAGTTTATTTCAAAAGTTATATCAGCCGAACGTTGCTACCTTGACTCGATTGCAACACAAATTGGCTGGTCAAATATAGACAATATGGCACGGGCGATCTAGCAGGCGTGGTAGCAACTTTCGGTGGTTCTTTTGAAATAAACCACGATAGGAAATAAAAATTTGTATTCAAAATGACAACCGTCTTGCCTGTTTATGTAAATATTTTCAGAATTTTTAATGTAACAGTTTTAGAGTTAGAATGTGTTAAAAACCCGACCGAGTATAACTTTGGGAGGTATGCAGGCCCTAGATACAATAATGTAACCCAAACACAGGATAGGGTTACAACGCGAGCCTATTCTTTTCTTTGGAGGAACCCCTGAGTGAATCACTCAGGGCGGTTTGCTGGTGCGTTTTCAGAAACTAGAACTTCCAAACTGGGTTTATTCTCAACACGAATCTTTCTCCGCTATCCTGGAACTTACTATGTATCACAATACTCTGTATTAAACTAATATAACCTGTTACAAAAATTCGAAGTGACGAGCGGCGATACTTCCAGCGCCATTTCTGTTGACCTGTGACATACAGATTCCAATGCGCATAGCGTTCGGCTAACTTCGTCGTGACCTCACGACTGACAGCAGGCATCCAATGATACATTCGATCTTGGAGTCGAAGTTAGCCAAACGCTATGCGCATTGGGAATCTGTACGTCACAGGTCAACAGAAATGGCGCTCGAAGTATCGCCGCTCGTCACTTCGAATTTTTGTAACAGGTTATATTAGTTTAATACAGAGTATTGTGATACATAGTAAGTTCCAGGATAGCGGAGAAAGGTTCGTGTTGAGAATTAGAATAAACCCAGTTTGGAAGTTCTAGTCTCTGAAAACGCACCAGGAAACCGCCCTCAGTGATTCACTCAAGGGTTCCTCCAAAGAAAAGAATAGGCTCGCGTTGTAACCCTATCCTGTGTTTGGGTTACATCTATGCAGGCCCTAGCTGCGAGTTACGACAACGACCCTTTCAGCGACACTGACACTGACAGCACACTAGCGACAATGTTTCACTGCCCGGTACTGTGGTATAATGCATAACAACACATATAAGGGATGTGTTAAACGTTACACATTGTTTTACATTTGTGCTTTACCGGTAATTTCGCATTGATTTCTAAAAGGCATTTGTGGCAAAAGAATCCGGAAACATTAGGTTCAACAGCAACAGCTTCAGCCATATTGAATAAGATCGCGATCTAAACATCAGGCGCCACCTATTAGAAAAAATGTTTTTCACATCGGCATAACATTGTTGAATTTTGTCGTCTTCCGTGTTTTAACCACATATTTCGGTAGTTTTTTTAATTTTAAAATAGCAAAAAATACTCCATTATTTACGGAAAATCGTATGTTTGTGTTATTCTGATTACCGATAGATGGCGGAAAAAACAACGCCGCAATATCTTCAGCCAATCAATAACTCTGTAATATAATTAGGGTTACGTACAAGATCTGTGATTTGCCAAGGAATATCTAGCATTGTTTTGTTGCTAATGCAATAGTTATTGCTTGTAGTCTTCGATATCTATAGGTTGTTCCATAAATTGCTGTTCTATCCCTATATATAGTTTGATTACGCGGAAGTATCTTCTTGTATTTTGTATCTTCTGTTCTAGAAGTATGTTTGGTTCAATGCTCAGAGATTTCGAAGAGGATCCGTTTCTCAGGTGAGTTTATAACATTAGAGTTTAGACTAGTGGCAGTGAAGAGACTGAGACTGAGAGAGTGGATAAGCCAAGTACTGTACTGTACTGTACTCTGTCTGTGTACTGTAAGTAAAGTTATCTCATAATCATTTGCTGACTGAAGCTGAAGTGCTGTTGGCGTCCTTTCCTAAGGACGGTTGTGCACACGAAGCTGTTTCTGCAGTCCATTCCAGATGGGGCACACATCTGTAGAAACCCATGCTATAATGAGGGGCTAGAGTCATGAGAATCTGATTCATGTACTACTACTAGGGTCCTAAACTAAAACCTGGTCTAATCTGATGATCAGGTTTTTCACACATTCATTATTGTATTATTGTGTCTTGTTATGGTTGGGTTGACCGGTTGGTAGCATGTAAACTCTGAAACCAATCCATAATAGCCTAAGTTAGTAGGCCTACTTTAAGTACTTACTTACAGAAACTGAAGACACAATTAATGGTTCTCCATTTTTCCAGGACTAGCAGATTCACTGCCGGAAAACCAAGAGTAGCGATGTGCTTTTTCATCATAAAAGTTGGAAATTAGAAAATCGTGTGTTTGGTTGATGTGTATGATAAATCCATGTTCAACACTTGACGAACACTCATAAGTACACCTTTACAGCAGTGTGTTAGCCAGAGGTCTGTCTACCCGTCTTTTAGACTGATCCTATTCTTGGATGAGATGGATGAAATTTGATAGAGACAGCATGAGGGCGGCTCAATTTTATATATTATACACCTTGTATAACTGACAACAGTGCTTATAAGAATATAAAATCATATCAGATTCCTGTCTTTTTGGCATTTCAGACTAAATTTCCTCCATTTTAAACTTACTATTGCGAGATTTTTGATCAGAAAAACTAAAATGTATTTGACCACATCATACCAGCAATGAATTTTATCGTGTCCTGACTCACAAAATCACAAATGGCGCCTTCAAACCAAGTGCATAATTAAGACAAAAAGGCCTGCAATTATGTGTGGTAAATATGATTGAGTATTTATGTCAATAATTCAGAGCACTTTCTGTCATTGTGTTACTATCTGACTGGTAATCCACAAGCTTCTCTACTAACAGACTTTACGCGGCATTAGTACTACTAGTGTTTATACACTCTGACCTGATTTCTGCGGTGCGACTATGCATTACTGCACCGTGATAGATGTCTCGCGCTACCGCAAGAAAGTCTGAATTTTAGTCGTGCATGATTTGGTGAATACGAAGGTTCTAAGACATTTTATCATTACTCTAGACAATTGCTGTAACTAAAGCAATAATTGTAGGTATCATGAAAGTTGGGAAAACACTGGAAAACTCTCGCAATAGTTACTTTAAGGTAAGGCCCTCCCCCTTAAGCGCTTGGCGCCCGCAGCATCCTCGCTTTGCTCAGATGGTGAGACTCCCTTTTTTTTCCCTGGCTAACACCCTGCTTTACACAGTGGACACTTTCAGGTATCCCTTAATGGAATCTTGCATACAGGTGCACGGCTGGACCATAGACCAGTTACCAAGTTGTAGAAATTTCAAGGAATTAACAAGCAACAGTACATTTTCCACCCTGGTTCATCGTCCATCCCCACTTAACTAAGTCAGTAGAGATAATCCATGTAAATCCATGTAATCCCATTCAATCATATGGTGAAAACCTTTTTTATTTTTATTTTTGTTATATCTTTATTGAATATAATCCAAAATTCAAGTACATGTATGTACTGAGTTATGAAGATTACTATCATACCTTGGTGCATATACTCCCCTAGTGAGAAAATCCGTGTTAAACCTGCAGCTAAAAATGGGTGCTGTATGGCATACTAATTTACACGAACAAGCTAAAGCTTCTACTGAGAAGTAGATTTTGGCCAGATGAAAAATAACACGATTTCTTTAATTTCAAAAATCTAAATAGTTATAAAGACAGATGATATGTGGCAAGAATATTAAACCTCAATCTAAAATTTAAAGTGGGTATCAGGTAGTGATGTCACGATCATCGATTATACTCGATCATCGGTTGAACAGTGGCTCGAATCAAGCGCTTAGTGATGTCACGATCATCGATTATACTCGATCATCGGTTGAACAGTGGCTCGAATCAAGCGCTTGGTTATCAAAATCCATAATCAATTTCATAAAAATAAAAAATAAATCAGAGATATCATCGCTACTATACAAGTTATCCTTTATTAACATACATGTATTATACACACAGTAGTAAACAGTGCAAAACAAGCACATACATGCACACACGTACATGCGCACGACGTTACGCACATGCAGGCATTCAACACCCCGAGTAACCGATTGTAACCGATCATCGGTTAGTTGGGTCGAACCAATGATCGCTTACGAAATTACAACCGATTGACAACACTAGTATCAGGGTTCTCCAAGCTTTTTCATTATAGCATGGCGGGTGCTGCTTTTACGGTCCTAGTTGCAAGCTGCCGACGGCGGTTTGCATGCTAGGGGGGTCCGGGGGCTATGATATTTAGCATGGCGGCTATGATATTTAGAGTGGCGGGTGCATTTTAGGATGGCGGGGCTCGACGATAGCCTGGCGGGCCGCCAGGCTATAAGTGCTCTTGGAGAACCCTGGGTATGTATAGACATCCGATAGTTGTTGTGGCAGTCTAGTATGCTAAAAGTTGGTACAAGGTTTATTACAACAATTAACATTAAGGCTCGCTCAGGTCGTCCTACGATTTGACTATCGGCGACTACTTTATCGCCGATTAGCAGCGTAGCAACACTCACGTCGACTTGAAGTGCCTTCACGCTATACATCGACGATCAGATCGTAGCGTTCTCGCAGGAAACGTAGACGGGTTCGCGGCCCCAGTATTTGTACTAGCACAAGCAGTTCTTTAACACAAACAGAGCAAGCTTGACGCCGGGACCAGTCTACATAAAACGAGTCACGTACGTGACCAACAAAATGGCGCTTACCAGTAAACGTCAGGTAACTTCGTAAATCTATCCTCAATTTTCTGAAAATCGTTATAAATCGCAGAAAAAAAATTTATGTGATATACGGAAAACTTAATATATATTTGAGAAAGGGTTTGTGCAATAAGTAATTTATTAAGTTAATTTAAGTCCTTGTAAGTTGTAATCTGCTGACGAGTGCTGTGTAGGCTGCGATTTTGTTAATCACGTGACTTTTGATAATCATTTGACTCGACACGTTGCGTTGATTGGCTGCCACTTACGATTTGTTGCCGACCGCCGCATAGAAATAGAACATGTTCTATTCTTGCGATCGCAGTCGGCGACCGTATTTTCGATCGTAAGAGAACTCGTGTCGAGTTTGGTTGTCGATGTTTTTATCGGCGATCTGGCCGGTTTTTGACATACGATATTCAAATCTTGTCGGCGACTAGGTCGTAAGGCCGACCTAAGCGGGCCTTTAGACTCATAAGTTTGATAGTTCTTGACGTAAATCCAGGAACAAGTAGTAATTTCCAAACATAATATAATGTAAGTTATGCAGCTTGTTTAGACAGAACTACGGTATGATCTACTACACCTGTTATAGGAGAAAGAGGAATTTGAAAAAAACAGTAGTAGCCTAGTAGGGGACTCATCATATAATACCTAAAAGTTATGTGATAAAAGTATCACTGTTTGTGTCATGTAAATTGCCCAGTGAAAATATAAAATGATATAATCCCACTAAAGATGTATAACTCTAAATTTATGTAAATTTATCTATTTAAAAAGCCCATATTTGTCAACTCTTGCTGTGTAATACCACGTTCTTCTTTTGTCTTTTTTCCACTTTATACTTTTAAACAACACTCAACTTTATTGCAATAAGAATTGAATTTGTTTCAATAAATCTCCTGCAATAAAATTGAGCTGTGGTTTACCATTTTATGCGTGCCACATGTGCAATTGTGACACTGTTATAACCCAGGTTAGGCAGGTAGCTATTGTTCACACGCACACTCTCACTCCATGAACCAATAAACCATTTGTGTTTCATTGTGTTATTGTCATGTGTATAGCTCAGCGACGTACACATAACCTATTAACTTGACTTGATGACAGTCCACTCATCACATGCTGATACATGTCATCCTTATTAGGTTAATTGCAGCTTAATTTATTTGAACTTTGTGTTAGAAGAAGGCACTGCAAACGTCACTTGTGTGCTTGGCTGTTTGATTAAGGTGCATTGTACCCCCAAGCTCAAAATAGTACAAGTGTTGGTAGCTCAGTAGTCAGCCGCGCTGAGTTTCAAACATCGTCTTTATTACACTACATGTGTCTGGCGGCTAATCGTACTAGAAGCTGTGTTTGTTATCGCAGCTGGTTTGTGATGCCGTTGTGAACTGCTGTTTGCAGCATTCGCTAACCATATCCTATACCAGGCAGCTTCATTTCCTAGGGGGTCATGCGCTATATACGTGTTTATAAAAAGTGTATTGCCGGTGCCAGTTCAGCTTTGCACTTGTATTCAGTGTCTAACCAGGTGGCACGGAATCAAAACTGTTTAACTTCCTTATATAAATTAATGATGGCTTTTCTTGATAAACGATAGAAAATATTTGCACGTGCAATTAACTCCTACATACGATCAGTCAGCACTTATGATTACATGTCTAATGATGCTGTATAAATGCTATTATCCACTGTTTATGCGTTTTTTGGTCCACTGGTCTGGTTGCATTCTGAGCAGTGGCAGTGGTATTGTAATTTGTATTGCAGAACATGCTAGCTGTACCAAATTCCCGAATGACATCTTTAGTTACAGTGTGTGTGTTCGAGCGTGGGTGTGTGCATGCACGCGTGCGTGTGGATGCATGCATGTGTGCGTGCGTGCGTGTGTGGGTGTGTGGATGCGTGCGTGCGTGCGTGCGTGGGTGCGGGCGTGCATGAGTGTGTGCACAGCCAGACTATATTAACGGGTACCAATTCGCGTTAAATACCAGGTATTCACGTTTCGATTCATCCACCGTCGAACGCGACGACAGATTGCTCACGTGCGCCCGTTCTCGTCGTTTGTTGTTGCAGCCTGTCCAGACCGCACATGCAGCAGATGGATAACATGTTCCGCAGCATGGCCGACCCGTTTGCCTTCGCTCCGATGCTCACCTACCCGGACACCCGACCGCAGTATCCTCGCTCCACCGACATGGTGCCATTCGGCTCCATGTTCGGAGGATTTGACAGCATGTTCAGCAACATGAGAAACATGTTCAATAACGTGGTAAGTTGTGTGTGTGCGTGTGTGTGCATGCGTGCGTGTGTGCGCGCGTGCGTCCATTGTCTCTCTGTATTATGTGAGAACTTTATTCGAAAACTGCTCATTTGCATCTGTGCAGAAATCAGGATTGTTGAGCTTGAGATTGGGAAATAACCAGCACTCGAATCCAGGTTCAACAGCTGGTCTCAAATAACCAAGGTCTTAAAAGCCTGATGAAAACTGCAGACACTAATCTAAACCCTGAATGTTTTCCCAGTGTAGCAGGAGGAAATGTATACTTATTACCAACATAATACAATGTATACTTATCACAAAAATAATACAATCTGTTATTTGTTTATTACCAACATGATACGTGTGCTTGTTACCAATATAATACAGTGTATGCACAGTACCAACATAATACAATGAGTATTTATTGCTAGCAAGAAACAATGTCAGCATTTTTCACATTTAAATATTTATATTGCTCATATAAAAACATCAATATAATTATATATCTTCCATACTCTTGCAACAGGTTCTGTAAGCTCTGAAAATCTACAGTTTCTACTTCTTTGGAAAGTAAGGCGATGCCAAAACATGTTACCAGTAGTCCATTGTTGCATACTACTTAAACGTCATAGACTGTTCATATACAACCATGGCCATTCTTTTCTTGCTGGTGGTGTGCTAAAACAAAAACATCTTGAAGGCTGTGTAACGTTAAACTGTTGCTCGTCATCACGCGGTGTCTGATTTAGCTACCAGTAACACCATATTGCTGCCGAAACAGGAACGAGGTATCGCGCAGATGGGGAATGATCCGAACAGTCACTGCTACACCCAGAGCACTTTCATGTCGTACTCTAGCGACGGTGCAGGCAAGCCGCAGGTGTACGAAGCCACAAAGAGCACACGCATGGCGCCCGGTGGGGTACGTATTCACCTTCGAGTCCTTACTACCTACACGCTCACTAGAATGCACAAACAATCGTTGGTGTTGTTCATTGGTTAGTTAGTTAGGCTCAAGGGATCGTTGTCGTAACAGGTACTACAGATATGTACCCGAGGTACATATATGTATACACAAAGTGTACCAGACTTGTACTACAGAAGTGTACCCTAACCCTAACACTAACCCTAACCTTAACCCTATCCCTAAACATACCTCATATAAAAATATAAACATAATACTAAACAACCTAAAACTACCTCCTAATTATATAAAAATATAAACATAATACTAAACAACCTAAAACTACCTCGGGTACATATCTGTAGTACCTGTTACGACAACGACCCTTCGTGCGTTAGTTATCCCTTGTAGGTGCCTAGATGGGACATAAGGCATGGACAATAGATCTCCAACGTCGTCGGTCCGATGCTACTGGCCATGTTGTTCATATGAACGTAATAAAATACCCGTTGTTGTCATTAAGTAAAAAGCGATGATTCTTTCCTGTGGAAAATTAATTTCTCCATCTACAGTACTAACTCGGTTGGCGATAACCTTTCTGTTGTTATAATTACTCGATAATAATCAACGCAGTGTGAAGCTGTGGTCCTCGTAACGACGGCTCGTGGCCACTGCGAAAGTATACGTGCGTACGACAATGTTGCGTCGCCTAGCGGCCCTTACATATAACCTCTCAACGTCAACCGCAGATTCGTTGAATACGACATACATGTATATACATTATACTAACATTGCATACTTGCATAATATTAATAAATAATATACGTAATGAATAATAATAATAATAATAATAATAATACATAAATGATATCAGGAGTGAATCATAATAGATCTATTATAATTCACTCCTGATAATATTTAGTATAATATTAATAAATAATAATTAACTATTTATTATAATGACGTGCAGGTGAAGGAGACGAGGCACTCGGTGCGCGACACGGCGAGGGGAGAGCAGAAACTGTCCATCGGTCACCACCTCGGCGACCGCGCGCACATCGTCCAGCGAGCGCACGACATAAACACGGGCAGCAGATGAGGAGCAGGAGTTCATAAACATCGATGAAGGTAGTGCAGGAATTGTAATCCCATTTATGCCCCGCCAGCGCGTCCACCCGACCTACCGCCTGCCTGGCGCCCCTTGCACCGGCGTTCCAGCACGCGTCGGGTGCGAAGAAATAGTATATCGCTAGAGTTGTCGAAGGAGATGTAGTAGATCGTAGAGTCGTCGAAGAAGATGTAGATCGAAGAGTCGTCGAAGAAGGTAGTAGATCGTAGAGTCGTCAAAGAAGATAGTAGATTGTAGAGTTGTCGAAGGAGATAGTAGATCGTAGAGTCGTCGAAGAAGATGTAGATCGTAGAGTCGTCGAAGAAGATAGTAGATCGTAGAGTTGTCGAAGGAGATAGTAGATCGTAGAGTCGTCGAAGAAGATGTAGATCGTAGAGTCGTCGAAGTAGATGGTAGAACGTAGAGTCATTGAAGAAGATAGTAGATCGTAGAGTTATCGAAGGAGATAGTAGATCGTAGAGTCGTCGAAAAGATGTAAGATCGTAGAGTCGGTCGAAGAAGATGGTAGAATGTAGAGTCGTCAAAGAAGATAGTAGATCGTAGAGGCGTCAAAGAAGATGTAGATCGTAGAGTCATCGAAGAAGATAGTAGATCATAGATTTGTCGAAGAAGATAGTAGATCGTAGACGTCGTCGAAGAGATATGTGGATCGTAGAGCTTCGAAGAAGATAGTAGATCGTAGAGTCGTCGAAGAATATAGTAGATCGTAGAGTCGTCGAAGAAGATAGTAGATCGTAGAGTCGTCGAAGAAGATTAGAACGTAGAGTCGTCAAATGAAGATAGTAGATCGTAGAGGCGTCAAAGAAGATGTAGATCGTAGAGTCGTCGAAGTAGATGGTAGAACGTAGAGTCGTCAAAGAAGATAGTAGATCGTAGAGTCGTCAAAGTAGATGGTAGAACATAGAGACGTCAAAGAAGATAGTAGAAATCGTAGAGGCGTCAAAGAGATGTAGATTGTAGAGTCATCGAGAAGCAAGATAGTAGATTGTAGAGTCGTCGAGAGAAGATAGTAGATTGTAGAGTCGTCGAAGAGATAGTAGACGTCGTAGAGTCTTCGAAAGAAGATAGTAGATCGGCTACGAGTCGTCGAGAAGATAGTAGATTGTAGAGTCGTCGACGAAGATAGTAGATCGTAGAGTCGTCGAAGAAGATAGTAGATCGTAAAGTCGTCGAAGTAGATGGTAGAATGTAGAGTCGTCAAAGAAGATAGTAGATAGTAGAGGCGTCAAAGAAGAAGCGCGTTGCAAATATTTTCGTTACGAAGTCGTCACACGGCGAGTGATCCTTACAAAAATTATCTCAGTAGTAAGTGGCGTGAAATGCTGTTGATTTCTGAAACGTGAAATAGGGAGAATGAGAAGCAATTTGTAAGTTCGTACTGGTATTTATAAATGAAGAACTGCCCCATTTCGAAACGTCGTCCACTGAACAGCCGTATGTTTGTAAAGAACACTTGCCATTTTTAGCTCACCTTGACAGTCGTCAAGCTGAGCTATTGCCATGGGTCGTCGTACGGTCCGTCCGTCCGTCCGTCCGTCCGTCAACAGTCTTGGTTTCGGTCAACGATAACTCAGGAACCCACATGACCCACATGTTTGAAATGGGGTGTAGCTTGTTACTGCTATGCTCGCATATGGAAACGTTCCTATTTGAAGCACGCCAGTCGACGTACTTTCGAGCCACGGCGATTTTGGTATGTGAATGAATAAGGGCTAGGGGTTTTGATATTTAAAAAAAAATTATGCAAATTAGGTAGGGTTTGGCAATTATATAGCATATTATATAAACACAAACAGTCTGTGGTGTCACACTCGTCTGGTTCGTTTTACAAGATTTAATTGACAATATCTTTAATGCAAAATTGGTATTTCCTCTCCACCTTGCCGATAAAACGTCTATATTAGAGTAAAGATTTACAAAACATGTCGGAACGCAGCATAACCTGTTTATTTCGAACGCCATCGCTACAAAGCGGGTGTAGCGCCATCTACAGTCATAAATTGTGATTTATTTTGGTTTATAAATTATTATTGCGATATACAGATGGCAATCGTTTCTATAATGTACGTCGATGGTTGCTCAATTAAAACTGACTTCTTCTTACTCACTCATTTGTGTCCTTTTTTGTGGTGAGCTACAGTGTCATTGACACTTTCATTCTTTGATTGATTAGGTAATTACATACAGGTTTGCTTTAGACATCATCTTTCCGGATTTTGAAATGGTGTTTTGTTTTTCAGAGGAAGCAGAGGAGTTTGACAGTGAATGGAGAGAGAAGACACATACACATAACGCCCACCGCTACGGTTCTGCCATTAGCCCCTCGCGCCGTTTGGCTATTGAACCTGTACAAAGGTTAGTGCTAAATGGCGATTCGCATAGCTGAGTGTCGCTTGCAAGTGTGTGTAGGGTATGAGCGAATGCATCCAACAAATGGATAGCTGAGGTCACATGAATATGCCCATGATAGGTGTTGTGTTTCCTGTTACTTTACTGGTCTCTTGAATTGAATTCCTGGTGAACCTTGCAGTTTTACCACATTTTACGACCCTCCGCCGCACTTGTTTCAGTATAGCTATCACGTCTTTTTCTACTCTTAAAAAATATTGTCCTTGACCTACCGACTCTTACTTATGTGTCAGTCAACCTGGAAATGTGTAATTTCAGATTGGCCTAACTTCAGTTTTCCTGTACTAAATACCGGTTCTCTGACTCGATGAAGCTCCACTAAGTTACCCCCCCCGCCTTCTGCTTCGTGATTTCAGCGAAGACAGGATTGCGAGTACTGAGAGAGAACACGTGGAGCAACGTCCCGAGAAGAATGTTAGGATAGTCGAGCCCCCTCGCCCGAAAGACTCCTACCGCAAGCACAGCAACCACAAGAAGGGCAGTGGCAAGACGCGCAAGTCGTACGACCACCGACGCCACTTTTAGCCGTGACCTCTGCTCTGCTTCCTCCGTTTCTCCAGTTGTACACAACCTCTGCGTTGCAATCTCTTGCGATTGGTATGATCGGATTTGGTGGTTCTAAAAAGAGCAGGGCCACCTGCTGAAGTTTTGTATCTCCAGCAGTTTGTTTATCAGGGCAAGGTTCCGCAGGTCCTACCACGTAAATTGTAGTAGCCACTGCTGGGTAAAATGGAAAGTGATTTTCCCAGCTCTCTCTCTGTGACATAGATTTACGAATTATTCTCAGCTGAATCGGGTTCACAGTCTGCTACATACAAATTTGTTGTTCAGTTTTCACTAGAAATCTTTTGTTTTGTTTTAAGAGCTGTTAATTATTTTTGGCTCACAACTCTGGTTCACTAATACTAGTACTACACATGCTGGTCATAATCCCAGAAGCTTCTAAGAAAAGTGAATTGCATTTATCTCAAATTACTATTTACTTGTAAAAACTTTGATTGAGTATAAATATGACTATGTTCTACCTGAAACTAATAGTGAAATATAGAGCATTGCAACGCTTCTCTTAAATTATTAAGTAAGAAATGTTGACAGCCTGTTGTGTATGCAACTGGTTTTATGCAATGCAGATAGGGAAAGCACAAGTAAAGCATTGTAATGACCTTGTATACGATTTTATAGTATTAGTATCTATTTCGTTTCGATACTATAAAAAGATAATGTCTGATAACAGAAATATGTAAGCCATATATCTCTTTTATGCAGCATTATATTTGTGCTGGAAAGTTCTAGATTTAAGTTTCCTTTTAACTATATTTGCAATGAGAGTCTACTCCTTCTCTTCTGTTTATGCTGTTTTCGGTCAATCCAGACATCACGACTAGCTGGTGACTAGACTAGTGGAGCTGTTTTGGTCTCTCTCTCTCTCCCTCTCCCTCTCCCTCTTCCGCTCCCCCTCTCTATCTCTCTCTTTCTCTGTTTCCCTGCCCCACTTCCTCCCCCTTTCCATCTTCTCTCTTTTCATCATCGTCCTTCTCTGTAAACTTCCCCTCCTAGGTTCCTGTCACGTTAATACAATGAATGCAGCACACTGTTTCCATACACTGTGATTATTGTAATATACATGTAGATGTATTGAACTACAGAGGTCTCGTACGGGAACGTTTTAGCTGGACGTAATAGTACATTAACTGCATGCAGTGTCACAATCAGTTTTCTCTAATAACGCACTTGCAATGTGGTAGGACTGCTTCTGAAATGTTTTTGAAGTATATATATATATGTGG
The DNA here is from genome assembly GCF_000485595.1 of Priapulus caudatus. Classification (NCBI taxonomy): domain Eukaryota; kingdom Metazoa; phylum Priapulida; class Priapulimorpha; order Priapulimorphida; family Priapulidae; genus Priapulus; species Priapulus caudatus. The sequence continues at coordinate 153,022 of NW_014577330.1, read as the reverse complement.
CCCAGTTCCTAATACTATGTCATTACGTGTGGTTTCTACTGTGCGATGTAAGCGGCACCAGCATGGTTCGAGTATTTTTTTCGTGGATGAAGGAACTTCGCAAGTCACTAGTGTCGTATTGCACTGTCAGTCGAATATATATCGAAAACTATTATGTACATATAGACAAGCACATTCAATTGTATTTCTGCACGCACTCTCAAGAATGTAGATCGATGCCATGAGGTGGTAGAACTGTGTTACGTGTCTACACACGTGAGGCTGCTTATGATATGAATTTCAAACGTTTAGAATCATTTCTATATAACATTCTTGGTTGCGTTTTTCGCGTGTCTGCACGCATGGTGTGTACCTATTTGATTGATGTTTTCTCCTATGAAGTGTATGGGTACGGTTTAATGTCACAATCAGATAATGTCGCAATCACACACTGAATTTAATTCAAACGAGTTTTATAATTAATTAGTTACTCTGAGTTTTCTAAGGCTGTAGGCAGCCAAAGCGTTTATCCACCTGATATTATTACGTTGGTTTGCTCATTTCACTGGAGTGTAACTTTCAGATTTATGTTAGGAAATAATTAGCAATTTAAAGACACAGAGATCTCGTCAACTAATGGGGACACATTTTTTTCTGACGATAGATCTGTTGTCGTGATCACCAACTACGTCGTGGTATGGTGTATAGTTATATATATATATATATATGTATGTATGTATGTGTAGATATAGATGATGATGATGATGATTTCATGACGACGATAATATATGCTGCGTGCTTATGTGATGCCCCGTTCGTCACACGACTGAGTAAATGTTACCAACGATTATTAGGTGATGGCAAAGTTTGTATCTGTTATGGATGGTACATTTAATATCGTGCGTGCAAGTTTACCACCGTGGTCGTTGCTTTGTAACGTTCACTGGGCGGGGTTTTTGTGGTTTTGGTGATTTATAACAAAATTGTAGCATTTTTGTTGAGCGAAGTAATGCTGTACGACTGGTGTCACCTGATCCCACCATGTCCCCCCGGATCCACCGCCTCCCTATCCACCCCATCCCACCCAACATGGTATTCGTATCCTACTCGCGGTTTCAGTGTCAGTGTCTATGTATCACTATTTAGTGAGAATTTCGGGCGTAGATTTAAGGCCACTTCACTGATCATGATTATCTACTCGTCACAGTCCCGACTGCAGTTCTTTATTGGGCGATGTCACGATATATCCGTGTCTTGGTCACAGTTTCACTCACGTGTCGAACGATGTCGCGATATTACCGTGTCTGGGTCACACACTTTCAATCACGTGTCGAGCAAGCTCACAATATTAGTGTCTGGGTCACGGTTTCACTCGTGTGTCGAACAATGTCACGATATTTTAATACAGTCACGGTCTTAGTCGCGTGAGTAGCCAGGCCTACGCAATTGGTCGACCTCTCGGTACACGAGTCGGCGATCGCAGTGTTACAAAATTAATGTCTACCGTAGGTATCGTCATCGTCGGGAAAAGAGGTTAACATGCGGGCGTTTCCGCGTTGGATATAATGTGGACAACTATCGTGAAATGATGGACTGAGCCTTCGTGGACACTGTTCCGTTTATCAATCCTGTTAAGCACTAGCACTGTCTATCCACCGCGACGTTTGAGCAGCGAAGGCCTACGCAGGTAGAGCTAGTTAAGTATATACATGTATATACATTGGCGTGAATTTACTAAGGCTACAAAGAAAGAAAAACAGGTATCGTGGAGTTCATATTGTTTATGTGCTCGAGTAATGGTTATATTAGGCGCGGAATCAATAATAAAGTCTAACAGTGTTACGTATTTGTTTGTGCTGATAGCGTACAGCGCTCCAGTAGATCCAACTATCTGTTGTCTCTATTACTGTTATACCCCCTCGTAAGTCTCATATTATATGAATTAATATTAATAATAATGAACCGGTCGACTTACGATCCGTTTTTAAATGAACACTTGTTTGTAACACGCGGAATTTTGGATACGACGTTATCGACTACACTGTAACTCTTGCATAAGCGCTTTGCTACGAATGTAACAGCCATTTATATGTCAGTAAAAATTTGGTTTAGACCGTGATTAATAATAATAAACTCGTTCATATTGAACACACAGCACGCAGATACTTGTTTACGAGTGTGCTTTTGGCTTTCTCAGATACTATCGCTACGTCTCCATGCTGCCTACACAAATATTTACGGCGGCTCTACTTCACGCACGCACGCACGCACGCACGCACGCACATGTACACCTTCGCACGTAAACCTTGAAGTTCGCGTACCACACAAATACACGTCGTTTTGTTACTAAGCAACGGCTGGACTTATTAACATTGTAATATATCGGCGACCAATTGTCGTTCTTTGTATAAAGTTGGAAGTGGCGAGCGTCTATACGGTCACGTGCCTGGAAGCCAATATCCGGAGTGGCGTACGTGCAGCCGCGGAATGTCCCGCGTCCGCTATGAAAGATCCGTGTTGTCGAAAGGCGACTGCGGCGCGCGCGTGCAGGCAACTTCAATCGAGCAACATTCATCCGTCCTTATTATCGAGTAATTATGAGCACTGCGTCGCGGGGTTCCCGATTTAGCATGAAGAAGGTCGGAAACCATAGAGTGTCGACGCATGAAGCGGCCACGGGGGATATCTTATTGCAAAGTACGTGCCATTTGATGCGTATGTATGAATTCGCTCGCATGAAATTAGTTATTGTTACCAGAGAATGTAGACTGCATACAGTTTGCAGGGCCGTAGGCTGAGCAAATTCCTAGTATGTGGGAGGGGGCAAAGTTTTATGACTCAACTGTGTAATGATGAGCGACGGGCGCAGCTTTTGATCGACGTCCATAGTGTGGTAGGGGTGGGTGGTCTGAGACAAGCCTTTCACGGACAAGTGACCAAAAAAATCACGTTAGGGTTATTTACGATTATTAGCCAAGCTTATTTTTTAAATTTTGCTCCAAAATCTAGGGGGCAGCGACAACGAGACGCTGCTGTTGACGCTGCGCAGTCAGTGGTGGTTGGGCGGCGCATGCGTGGTACTGCAGCTCTGTCTATCGTGGGACTGCCGTACAGCGGCCGCTGGCATCTGGACAGGTGGCTGGTTCTTCTTGACAGGACTGGTAACTATACCTTCTACGCTGTACTACCGTCAACTCTGACCTCTGTGGTGTTCCATGATTGCCATCGCGCGGCGTTCTCAGAGAACCGTATAATATTATTATATATATATATATATATATAATATATATATATATATATATATATATATATATATATATATATATATGTTATATATATATGTACTGTCGCAGCTTCACGACGTCGCACCGCATTTGTGTTCCATAACTGTCGTCGCGTCATTTGCCTTGACTCATTTCTCAACCACGGTGTCGCCTTTTCTCAACCACGGTGTCGCTTTTTTTCAACCACGGTGTCGCCTTTTTTCAAACACGAGGTCACCCATTATCAACGGCGACATCGTGGTTAAAAACGCGCGACGTCGTTGTTGGTTTGTGTGTGTGCGTGCGTGTGAGTGCGCGTGTGTGCGTGCATGCGCGTGCGCGCGTGCGAGTATGCGCGTGTGTGTGTGTTCATGATATCATGTTCTCCTAATATATATTACAGTAATTATCTGTCTAGAATGCAGAGGTGGCATTGCCGCGTAAATGCTGTCAATTTAATTTCGCACGTGTGGGGCTTTACGGTAATAGAATATACAAAGTCCATGAAAGCCGACAGTAATCGCGTGCCGCTCGTCTATTACTTAGACTGGCCTACACCTTGTTGGACGACATCCGCTGGCGAACCGCGAGGTGGCGACAGTGTCGGTGATGAGCATTGTCGGAATCGTACTCGCCGTGGTGCTGGTGGCGCTCTCTACAATTATATCAGCAGGTGAGACAAGACCAAGCGTCGCAGCTACATCAAGCATTGCTCGTGGGTCCTTTCCCGATGGGGTACCCACAAGTCTCAGTTACTAACTTTCTACTAGTGCGCTGATTGCATTTCTCGATGAAATTTGTTGATGAAATTAATTAAAGCGTGCCGAAAATACAAAAAGGCAAAAGAGTCGTTAAGTGAGAGGCTTGAGAATCAGTATAAAAACTGAGACAAGACGAAAGTTACGGCGACGATTGCATAAGGCGCTTCTCCCGTTAATTTCTATAAGAGAGTCCAGCGTAACGAGTTACGATGCAGCACAGTCCATAGTCGGTGTTTATTCTATAACATAGTCGAAGGCAATCTGTGGCTTGATCTAATATCTCAATCTCACAAAAGAATCGAAAATCTATTATTAAACTATGTAGGATCAACGCTTTTCTGATCAGGCCCTCACATGTAAATAATAAATAATGTAAGTTGTTATGTATCAACCCTCTCTATGATTAAGCCTTTATATATTGAAAATAAATTATATAAACCGTGGCATGTTTAAACCTTTTATGTTTAAACCCTAATGGACACGAGATCTCGGCGCCGGGATTGATAACACCAGATATAAATCGATCACAATTTGATTCATGTGATCTTATAATATCTAAACGATTACTTGCTCGGTGCATCACGGCATCGATGTATACCGTCAAATATAATCATAGCTATTTCGTATATATTATACAGGTGATGATTATGAATTTTATCTGATATCACGTATTAACACCAGGCGCGGATTTAGGCCGGTTTGCACCGGTTTCTAGAAACCGGTCACAGGCCACAAAATTCACCAGAATACACCAAATATAGCTTCTTTTTTTTAAATTCCCGGGGGGCATGCCCCTGGACCCCCCTAGCTGCAGAAGAACATATATGGAAACTGGTCACCCAAACCCTCTGGATCCGCCCCTGAACACGAAGAATAGGTTATCGCGTCCGTAAAATCCGCCAGCTCTCCTGCGCATGTACACACTCTATGCTGTCCTGTCTATGTTGCCGCTGTGATGCCTCGTGGTTATTCAAATTCTCGTTGCGTCGTTCCTTTTCTCAGAGCCGAGTTGGTGCTGCCATCTAGCGCGTATCTCCTCGACGCCCGACGCAGCAGAAGCAGCAGCAGCAGCAGCAGCAGCGCCGTACACGGAGAGATGCGACGCGATACGCATATTCAGTCTCGCGCTCGTTATTTCTGGAATCGCCGAAATCTGCGTGGCCTTCTGCACCATCGCGATATGCGTCAGCGTGCTCACATCTCGGCTCCATCGACTTGCGGACCACGAGCTCAGCCTGCCAGCGGTGAGGCTAACTACCGATGACGTGACCAGCAGCACGCGTCCGGTCGCGGCTGCTGCTGCGCTAGCACCGACCGATGCTCCGGCGATGGAGAGTCTATCGTTTCTGTCGACCTTGCAACCGTTCTCCCCCGCCGGAGAACGCGGTGCATGTGCTCGTTGCAAGAACGCGTCCGATAGACGCCATGATTTAAACGCGAATGAGCTGTAAACTGGAATGGGAGATGCACGCGTGCGGCAGCCTTTGTCGGCGTGAGATTTTTTGCTTGCTTTGTAGATATAGAAGTCGAGATAGGGCGAAATCAAACTGTTCTACTCACACTTAGCGAAACGGTACGCGTTAGGAATGATCTTTAGCGGTGTCGCATTATTTAATGTTTGTCGTTGTTTAACACGTGTGTTATCGTTATGTTTATTCGTATTACTAACCTAATTTCTCTGCAAGATTTGCACGCATTTTGTAACAGTGTTCGATGCTGTGATAGATACGGGCATCAATAACATTCGCACCGTACTTTGAATCACAGTAATCTGCTCCAGCTGATTTTAGACTCGTGACAGATATTTTCATGGAGAATTAAATAGGTAATAACAGGGGTAGATAATGATAAATAATGTCACAAATTTGTCATTATCTTCCCCTCGTAATAGTCATCGCGTATAAATAAGTCTCGTAAGACATTACAGAATTCATAATTACAAGAAGCAATAACGCTAAGCTTTAGTTAAATATGACTACATCAATATATCGTGCATAATCAACAAGAAAAGGTGATACAAAACGGCATTGAGAAAAATCGATACGAAAAATATACATAAAATTCAAAATACGCACAACACCGATTTATTCGCGCTAGTAACTATTGCATTACCTATTTACCAAGAGCGGTAAGCCATTTCAAAATCCCAAACCATGCACATGCGGTCCGACACACATTGAAATCACACCACAAAATGCCGTAAACCTCAAAGATAACTCCACGATTATAAGCATTACTGCCACTGACTCACTTACAAACTCCACACGCCAAATAAACGCCCGGAATTTCTACCGGCCAGCACATATCAAACAACAGGATGCTATCCTGCTGAAAGCAAAATACTTTTTGCCATGCAGACGGTTTATATTCCTGCTCGTCAGTTCTACTGAATATGTGCCGCTATTCCGGGAACTATATTGACCTGTCTGATGTACATAACGCACGCAGTTGAAGACGTCCATTTTGCGGCTAGTTGTTTTGCTTAGTATCTATTAATTTTCCCAAGTGAAACTATTGTTATATATGTTATATGTTATATGTATTGAACCTCGCGCACGATAAAAAATACAGCATTTGTTCTTACGAAACTGTCCGTGCGAACTCTACAACGGCATTAAAACGTACCATAAAAGAGAACGTCAAAACAATATTTCACAATCATATATTATGCACCACAATCGGATACACTTCCCAAGAGAAAATTAACGAAGATGTCTAACAAGAATGTAGCGCAGTATGGCAACAAACGCCAGAAGCGTAAAGGGAAGAAATAAGGTATATATATATATATATATATATATATATATATAATGTCACGTCTCTGTAGAGACAAGATCTTACGAGACTTTCTGCACAATATAGGGCGTATCGCGATCGTTTGTGCCACATATCTATGTTATAAAGTCTCATTTAGATCTCTCCGATCCGAAACTGTTAGTATATATATATAAGTTCGTATATATAAGAAGTAAGTTCGTAATTCGCCAGCTTAACGTATAATCTGAGAAGACAGACATTTACAATTCGCGTGTAATAATAAAAAATATCTTAACAAGCTAGATTACTAATCGGAAATAAATACTTCTAAAACGCATGAGAACGTTTACAAATTCTCCATATATAAAACGACACAACAGCATCACCCGTATGTACAAAAAAGCAGGCAGATGTACTCTCTAAACAGTTCCACATTACATTCGCGTTATTATACCTATGTCAAAGATGGCGTCGTCCAACCACACACGTGAACCCAAAATGAAAAATATTCTTGCAATACGGAATAAAACGTGGGCACAAAAAATTCGGGAGCCTCAAATCCATGCGGTTAATTGGTCGAACCCATCAAGCCAAACCCGTTATATTGTCAGACAATCTACTCGCAATACAGACCTTCTGTATAAAAAGGAGCATGCACCAACGTTTTGGGAAAAACCTTTTTGTTGGCGTAGAGCCGCCAGTTGTGGCGGAAATGCCTCGGAAATACTTTTCATATCGGGACCGTCACGGTGTGACGCAAGGCTATTTGAACGATGACGAGACGCACATAATGACGCTCGGACTGTCTCTACCTCCGTCTTACTTCGCTGACATCATGATAACAAATTCTGAAATGATTGCAAATTGTGGCAGAAGTGGATAAATTCTGAAATAGAGGAGAGAAACAAACACATTTGGCACAGAGCGGAAACTCGTCCGTTTAGGGCGCGTTTCGTCGAGTATTGAAGTCAATTTAAGTTTGATATAGAAAAAACTATTCACCATTTAGTAAAGTAATAATAATAATTGAAAAGCTTTATGTTAATCCGTCCAAGATAACACAGCAGACATAAAATGTTTTCTCATAATCGATTGACCGTACATAACAAGTCTGAATGAGAAATTGCCTCCCAATAGACAAATCCCATAGTGACGCGTGAAGAGAAAAAGCACGCCTTCGCTCGGCCGCGATTTTACCCGGGAAATGAATGAGCTTGGTTTTCATCGACCTTTGCCGCTTCAACCTTTTTGAATTCACGGCCACGCGCGCGCGCGCACGTAAAACACGCTACGAGAAGACAGTAGATTCAACATCCCTGCTGTTTGCAAAACCGACGATAAGGTCACCTTGAACTGTGCCGACGTGACACACACGCCCGCCCGCACGCATGCACGCACGCACGCACGCACGCACGCGATAATCGACGTGTATATTTTCTAAAGGGAAAGAATCTCGTCGTTTCTCCTTTAACGGATTCGCGTCGCTTCGTTGCTTTACCGACAAGCGGCAGTACGAGCAAGTGTAGCATCGTATACGTCCTTATCGCAAACGTCCCCCTTATATCTCTATGTTATACACTCCTGATAAAATCACCAGGCCTCATGCGCCCTGAGAGACATACCCATGCGCCTGCGCAATGTACAGTCTTGCGATAAGGGGGGATGTATAGCTCTGCTACATACTCACCGTTGTAGTTCACAAGTCCGTCTCCGTCGAGGTCGGCTTCCTTGATCATGTCGTTCACCTCCTCGTCGGTCAGCTTCTCTCCGAGGTTCGTCATGACGTAGCGAAGCTCAGGTGGGCTGATGAAGCCATCGCCGTCTCTGCGGATTGCAAGCACGCGTGGGTCGTGAGCACGATAGCCGTGCAGCGCGCGAGAGAGCGTCAAGGTGCTTGTGGATTAGTAAGATGTAGGATGTAGCATAAGGAGGTATGCTTAAGTAGGATTAATGGCATGTAGGATATAGTTACATGTGGCGCGGGATAGAGCACGATAGCCGTGTAGCGCGCGAGATCGCGTCAAGGTGCTTGTGGATTAATGGGAGAGCACGTTATCTGTTGGGCGGGATTAAGCACGGACGGCATACTTGTAGCATGAAGTGTTCCTATTCTGTAGCATGACTAAAGCATGAACGGCATACTCGTAGCATGTATTGTTCGTGTGCTGTTGCATGGCTAAAGCATGAACGGATATACCTGTAGCATATATTGTTCGTGAACTGTAGCATGGCTACAGCATAAACAGCATTTCTGCAGCATAATCGGTATGTATATTATAGCATAACCGTAGCATTGTTTATGTGCCTGTGGATTGTACTGCGTCTGTGTCATGTACGCGGCACCAAGCCATGCCAATCATGTGATATATGTAAAATTTGCAAAGGAAAGCAAGAGAAAGAGAGAGAAAGCATCGTCTAAGATGTAAATATAAGTGAGCTCATTGGGGATTCTTCTCTCGTGTAGATATGTCCACTCATGCCCTGTCTCACACTTTTCGCTTACCCCCTCAATCCGAGTCGCTCACGGTCCCTTTTATTCCCTGCAGCTGTTTGCACTTACGTCTGTCTTTCTCTTTCTTTCTCTGTTATTCTCTCTCTCTCTCTCTCTCTCTCTCTCTCTCGCACTAAACCACTTCCCACGTCTTCTGTCTGAGCACCTCCACGGCTTACGTACAAGAGTTAAAGACTAATCTTCAAGCATTTTTTATTCTTTCTCTTTCTCTCTCTTTCTTTCTCTCTCTCTCTCTCTCTCTCTCTCTCTCTCTCTCTCTCTCTTTATATATATATATCTCTCTCTCTCTCTCTCTATCCTTCAGATTACAGTAAAACAGCAGCAACATATACATATATACAACAGGAGTATATAAATATCTGAGGAAATCTCTAGACAAATCGAATCTCTATTCATGCCATCGTGATAAATAAGTATATTTATTTATACACATA
>NW_014577330.1:114794-143291 GCF_000485595.1 Priapulus caudatus | reverse complement strand
GCAGTCGTCGAGAATATAGTGGATCGTAGAGCCTTCGCAAGAAGATAGTTAGATCGTAGAGTCGTCGAAGAATATAGTAGATCGTAGAGTCGTCGAGAAGATAGAGATCGTAGAGTCGTCGAAGAAGATGGTTAGAACGTAGAGTCGTCAAGAAGATAGTAGATCGTAGAGGCCGTCAAAGAAGCATGTAGCATCGCTAGAGTCGTCGATAGTAGATGCGTAGAAACGTAGAGTCTGTCAAAGAAGATAGTAGCATCGTAGAGTCGTCAAGTAGATGGTAGAACATAGAGAGTCAAAGAAAGATAGTAGAAATCGTTAGACGGCGGTCAACAGAAGCATGTAGCATTGTAGAGTCATCGAAGGAAGCATATAGATTGATAGAGTCGTCGAAGAAGATAGTAGATTGTAGAGGTCGTCGAAGCAGAATAGTAAGATCGCTAGAGTCTTCGAAGAAGATAGCTAGATCGGTTAGAGTCGGTCGAAGAAGATAGTAGATTGTAGAGTCGTCGACGAAGATAGTAGATCGTAGAGTCGTCGAAGAAGATAGTAGATCGTAAAGTCGTGAAGTAGATGGTTAGAATGTAGCAGTCGGTCAAAGAAGATAGTAGATAGTAGAGGCTGTCAAAGAAGAAAGCGCGTTGCAAATATTTCGTTACGAAAAAAAAAGTCGTCACACGGCGAGTGCCATCCTTACAAAAATTATCTCAGTTGTAAGTGTCGCGTGAAATGCTGTTGATTTCTGAACCGTGAAATAGTGGAGATATGAGAAGCAATTGGTAGTTCGTACTGCGTTATTTAAAATGAAGAACTGCGCCCCATTCGAAAAACGTCGTTCCACTGAACAGCGTATGTTTGCTAAAGAACACTTGCCCCATTTTTAGCTCATCCTTACATCGTTCAATGCTGAGCTATTTGCCATGGGTCGTCGTACGTCCGTCCGGGGTCCGTCCGTCCGTCCGTCAACATTTTGGTTTCGGTCAACGATACACTCAGGACCCACATTTACCCACATGCTTTGTGAATTGGGGCTGTAGTTGTACTCTATGCTCCCATATGGAACGTCTTATTTTGAAGCCACGCCAGTCGACGTTACTTTCGAGCCACTGCGCGATTTTTGGCCAAGAAATTGGAATTGCCATTAGTCAGTGCAGGCTCAACGGATTTTGCTCATTTTTTGTGTAGTGAATGAATTAAGCGGCTAGGGGTTTTGATATTTAAAAAAAATTATGCAGAATTAGGTTGAGGGTTTGCAATTATAATAGCATATTATTATAACACAAACAGGTTCTGTGGGTGTCACATCGTCTTGCGCTTCGTTTTACAAGATTAATTGACCAATATCTTTAATGCAAAATTGGTATTTCCTCTCCACCTTGCGCATAAAACGTCTATTAGAGTAAGATGTTACAAAACATGTCGGAACGGCAGCATTAACCTGTTTATTTCAACGCCATCGCCTACAAAGCGGGTGTAGCGCCACTACAGGTCATAATTGTGATTTACTCTTTTGGTTTATAAATTATTATTGCGATATAACAGATGGCAATTCGTTTTCTTAATGTACTGTCGCATGGTTTGCCTCAATTAAAACTGACTTCTTCTTACTCACTTCATTTGTGTCCTTTTTTGTGTGTGAGCCTACAGCTGTCATTTGACACTTTCATCTCTTTTTGATTCGATTAGGTAATTACATACAGGTTTGCTTTAGACGTCATCTTTCCGCGATTTTGAAATGGGTTTTGTTTTCAGAGGGAAGCAGAGGACGTTTGACAGTGAATGGATGAGAGAAGACACATCACAAACGCCCACCGCTACGGTTCTGCCATTAGCCTCGCCGCCGCTCTTGCGCTATTGAACTGCTACAAAGTGGTTTAGTGCTACATGGCTGATTCGCCCATAGCTGAGTGTCGCTTTGCAAGTGTCGGTGTAGGGTATGATGCGAAATGCATCCAACAAATGGATAGCTGAGGTCACATGAATATGCCATGATAGTGTTTCGTTTCCTTTACTTTACTGTCCCTTGCATTGAATTCCTGGTGAACCTTGCAGTTTTACCACATTTTAACGACCCCCGCGCCCACTTGTTTCAGTATAGCTATCACGTCTTTTTCTGCCTCTTAAAAATATTGTCCTTGAACCTACCGACTCTTACTTATGTGCCGTCCAACTGGAAATGTGTAATTTCAGATTTGGCCTAACTTCAGTTTTCCTGCTCTTAAATACCGGTCTCTGCACTCGATGAAGCTCCACTAAGTTACCCCCCCCCTTCTGCTTTCGTGATTCAGCGAAGATGAGTGAGTGGCTGAGCTACTGAGAGGAACACGTGGAGCAACGTGCCGAGTAAGAACGTTAGGATAGTCGAGCCGAAAGACGCCTACCGCAAAGCCACAGCAACCACAAGCAAGGGCAGTGGTAAGACGCCGCAAGTCGTACACCAACCGACGCCCACTTTTAGCCGTGACCTCTGCTCTGCGCTCCGTTTCCTCCAGTTGTACACAACCTCTGGTGCACATCTCTTGCCGATTGCGTAATGCATCGGGATTATGCGTGGTATCTAAACAAGAGCAGGGCCACCTGCTGAAGTTTGTATCTCAGCAGTTTGTTTATCAGGGCAAGGATTCCGCAGTCCTACCACGTAAATTGTAGTAGCCACGCTGGCGTAAAATGGGAAAGTGATTTCCTCAGCTCTCTCTTCTGTGACATTTAGATTTACGGAATTATTCTCAAGCTGAATCGGGCTCACAGCTCTGCCACATACAAATTTGTCTTGTTCAGTTTTCACTAGAAATCTTTTGTTTTTGTTTTAAGGCGTTAACTATTTTTGGCTCACAACTCTGCCGTTCACTAATACTGAGTACTTACACATGCTGGTCATAATTCCCAGAAGTTCTACGGAAAAATGTGGAATTGCTTTATCTCAAATGCTATTTACTTGTAAAAACTTGGATTGAGTTATAAAATATGACACTATGTTCTACTGAAACTAATAGTGAATATAGCGCATTGCCAACGCTTCTCTTAAATTATTTAAGTAAGAAATCGTGACAGCCTATTTGTGTATGTAACTTGTTTTATGCAATGCAGATAGGAAAGCACAAGTAAAGCATTGTAATGACGTCTTGTATCGATTTTATAGTATAGTCATCTATTTCGTTTCGATACTATAAAAAGATAAAGGTCTGCATAACAGAAATATGTAAGATATATCTCTTTTATGCAGCATTATATTTGTGCTGCGAAAGTTTCCTAGATTTAATTGTTTTCCTTTTAACTATATTTGCAATGACGAGTCTACTGGCCTTCTCTCTGTTTATGCTGTTTTCGGGCTCTATCCAGACATCACGACTAGCTGGTGACTAGATAGTGGAGCTGTTTTTGGCTCGCTCTCTCTCTCCCCTCTCCTCTCCCTCTTCGCTCCCCTCTCTATCTCCTCTTTCTTCTGTTTCCCTGCCCCACTTCCTCCCCTTCTTCCATCTTCTCTCTTTCATCATCGTCCTTCTCGGTAACTTTCCCCTCTAGGTTCCTGGTCACGTTAATACAATGAATGCAAGCACACTGTTCCCATACACTGTGAGTTATTGTAATATACATGTGAATGTATTGAACTACAGAGTCTCGTACTGGGAACGTTTTAGCTGGACGTAATTAGACTTAACTGCAGCAGTGTCACAACTCAGTTTTCTCTAATAACGCCACTTGCAATGTGGTAGGCACTGCTTGCTGCAAATGTTTTTAAGCACTATATATATATGGGGCGCCCCAGTTCCTAATACCAATGTCATTTACGTGTGGTTTCTTACTGTGCGAATGTAAGCGGCCACCAAGCCATGCGTTCGATGTAGTTTTTTTCGTGGATGAAGGAACTTCGCAGTCACGAGTGTCGTAGTGCACTGTCAGTCGAATTATTCGAAAAACTATTATGTACATATAGACAAGCAATTCAATTGTATCTCTGCACGCGCACTCTCAGAATGTAGAATCGATTGCCATGCGGTGAAATAAGAACTGTGTACTAGAATTAACACTGCCCGCCGTCGCCCAACCTACCACACGCAACCTTTTATAACACCCACGGGCCCCAGTGTTCTACACACGTTGAGGCCTGCTTATGAATTGAATTTCAACGTTCTAGAATCATTTCTATTATAACATTCTTGGTTGCGTTTTTCGCCGTGTCTGCAGCGCATGGTGTGTTACCTATTGATTGACTGTTTTCTCCTATGAGTGCTTGAGTACGGATTTAATGTCAACAATCAGATAATGTCGCAATTCACACACTGAATTTAATTCAAACGAGTTTTATAATTAATTAGTTACTCTGAGTTTTCTAAGGCTGTAGGCAGCCAAAAAGCGTTTATGCCAACCTGATATTATTACGTTGGTTTGCTCATTTCACTGCGAGTGTAACTTCAGATTATGTTAGGAAATAATGGATGCAATTTAAAGACACATGAGATCTGCAGTCACAATGGGACACATTTTTTTCTGACGAAGATCTGTTGTCGTTGATCACCAATACGGTTCCGTGCGATATGGTGTATAGTTATTATATATATATATGTATGTATGTATGTGTAGATATAGGATTGCATGATATTGATGCATTTCATGACGACTATAATATATGCTGCGTGCTTATGTGATTGCCCCGTTCGCTCACACGACTGAGTAAATGTTACCAAACGTTATTACGGTGATGGCAGTTCGGGCTTGTTCTTTAATGGATGGGTACATTTAATATCGTGCGTGCAAGTTTACCACCGTTGCGTCGTTGCTTTGTAAACGTTCACTGCGGCGCCGCGACGTTTTTGTGTTTGCGTGATTTATAACAAAATTGCGTAGCATTTTGTTGAGCGAAGTAATGCTGTACGGACGTGGCTGTCAAACCCTGATCCCACCATGTCCCCCCGAGATCCACGCTCCCTATCCACCCCATCCCACCCAACATGGCTATTCGTATCCTACTCGCGGGTTCAGTGTCAAGTCGTCTATGTAATCACTATTTAGTGAGAATTTCGCCCGTAGATTTAAGGCCATTCACTGATCATGATTATCTACTCGTCCACAGTCCCCGGGACTGCCAGTTCTTTATTGGCGATGTCACGAGATATCCGTGTCTTGCGCTCCACAGTTTTCACTCACGTGTCGAACGATGTCGCGATATTACCGTGTCTGGCCGTCACACACTTTCAATCACGTGTCGAGCACTCACAGATGAGTGTTATGTGTCTGGTCACGGTCTTCACTCGTGCTCTCGAACATTGTCACGATATTTTTAATACAGTCACGGTCTTAGTCGCTGGAGTAGCCAGGCCTACGCAATTGTGTCGACCTTCTCGGTACACGACGTCGGCGATAGCAGTGTTACAAAATTAATTACATGCGGGCGGTTTCCGCGTTGGATATAATGCCTGCCGGACAACTAGTCGTGAAATGATGCCGACTGAGCCTTTCGTGACACTGTTCCGTTTATCAAGCCTGTTAAGCCACTAGCACTGTCTATCACCGCGACGTTTGAGCAGCGAAGGCCTACGCAGGTAGAGCTAGTATAAGTATATACATGTATATACATTGCGCGGTGAATTTACTAGGCCTACAAACAAGAAAACAGGTATCGCTGGAGTTCATATTGTTTATGTGCTCGAGTAATGGTTATATTAGGCGCGGAAGAATCAATAATAAAGTCTAACAGTTGTTACGTATTTGTTTGTGCTGATAGCTCGTACAGCGTCCAGTAGATCCAACTATCTGTT
Organism: Priapulus caudatus; assembly: GCF_000485595.1. Lineage (NCBI taxonomy): Eukaryota > Metazoa > Priapulida > Priapulimorpha > Priapulimorphida > Priapulidae > Priapulus > Priapulus caudatus. The sequence goes on along the minus strand of NW_014577330.1, from coordinate 137,538 downwards.
GTCTCTATTACTGCTTATTACCCCCTCGTAAGTCTTCATATTATATGCAATTAATATTAATAATAACGAACCGGGCTCGACTTACGATCGTTTTTAAATGCAACACTTGTTTGTAACACGCGGAATTTTGGATACGACGTTATCGACTACAGTGTAACTCTTGCTCAAGCCGCTTTTGTACGAATGTAACAGCGCCATTTATATGTCAGTAAAAAGTTTCGGTTTAGACCGTGATTAATTAATATAAAAACTCGCTTCATATTGAACACACAGCACGCAAGTATACTGTTACGAGTTGTGCTTTGGCTTTCTCAGATACTATCGCTACGTCTCCATTGCTGGCGCCTACACAAATATTTACGGCGGCCTCTACTTCACGCACGCACGCGCACGCACGCACGCACATGTACACTTTCGCACGTAAACTCTTGAATGTTCGCGTACCACACAATACAATCGTCGCTTTTGTTACTAAGCAACGGGCTGCACTTATGAACATTGCTAATATATCGCGGACCAATTGTCGTTCTTTGTATAAGTTGAAAGTAGGCGAGCGTCGTATACGGGCACGTGCCTGGAAATCCAATATCGAGTGGCGTACGTGGCACCGCGGAATGTCCGCGTCCGCTATGAAAATCCGATGTTGTCGAAAGGCCGACTGCGGTGCGCCTTGCGTGCAGGGCAACTTCATCGAAGCAACATTCATCCGTCCTTATTGCTCGAGTATGTAATTATGAGGCACTGCCGTCCGCGGTTTCGATTTAGCATGAGAAGGTCCGGAAACCAAAGTGTCGACGGCATGAAGCGGCCACGCGGGGATATCTTATTGCAAAGTACGTGCCATTTGAATGGTATGTATGAAATTTCGCTCGCAAGAAATTAGCTTATTGTTACCAGAGAATGTGCTGCATTACTCAGTTTGCAGGCCGTAGGCTGAGCAAATCCTAGTATGTGGAGGCGGGCAAAGTTTTATGACTCAACGGTGTTAATGATGAGCGGAAGGACTGCGCCAGCTTTTCGATCGGACGTCCATAGTGTGGTAGGGGGTTGGGTGGTACTCGTTGGGGCCGGACTTCACCCTCTCCAGTCTCGAGACAAGGCTTTCACGACCCAATGGTACGCTCTCTCTCTAATAAATCTATCCTCACGTTAGGGTTATTTACGCATATTAGCCACAGCTTTATTTTTTTTAAATTTTGCCCTCAAAATCTAGGGGCCAGCGACAACGAGCACGCCTGCTCGTTGACGCGCGCAGTCAAGTGGTGTTGGGCGGCGGCATGCCGTGGTACTGCCAGCCTCTGTCTATCGGTGCGGACTCCGGTAATACGCGGCCGCTGGCATCTGGCACAGTCGTGGCTGGTTCTTCTTGAACAGGACTGGTAAACTATACCTTCTACGCCTGTCTACCGTCAACCTGACCTCTGCGGGGTGTTCCATGATTCATCGGCGCTTCTTCAGAGAACCGTATATATTATTATATATATAATCTATATATATATATAATATATATATCATAATATATATATATATGTTATATACTATATTGTCACCTGTCGCCAGCTTCACGACGTTCGCACGCGCATTTGTGTTCCATAACCTGTCGGTCGGTCATTTGCCTTGACTCAATTTCTCAACCCACGGTGTCGCCCTTTCTCAACCACGGCATGGTCGCTTTTTTCAACCACGGCTGTCGCCTTTTTTTCAAACACGAAGCGCTCACCCATTATTCACGGCGACATCGTGGTAAAAACGCGCGACGTCCGTTGTTGGTTTGTGGGGTGTGCGTGCGTCTTCCGCTGAGTGCGCGTCCCGGGGCCGTAGTGTGCGCTGCATCGCCGCAGTGCGAGCGTGCGAAGTATCGCGCCGTGTGTGTGTGTCATGATATCATGTTCTCCTAATATATATTACAGTAATTATTCTGCTCTAGAATGCAGAGGGTGGCATTGTCCCGCGTAAATGCTGTCAATATTAATTTCGCACGTGTGGGCTTTACGTAATAGAATATACAAAGTCATGTAAAGCCGACAGTAATCGCTGCGCCTCGTCTATTACTTTAGACTGGCCTACCCTTGCTGTGGACGAATCCGCTTGCGGCGAACCGCGAGGTGGCGACGTGTCTGCGTGTAGTGAGCATTGTCGGATGTACTCGCCGTGCGTGCTCGGTGGCGCTCTCTACATTATATCAGCAGGTGAGACAAGACAAGCGGCGCCAGCACATCAAGCATATTGACGCGTCGTGGGTCCTTTCCGATGCGGTACCCACAAGCTCAGTTACTAACTTTCTACTAGTGCGCTGATTGCATTTCTCGATGAAATTTGTTTGATGAATATTACATTAAAAGCGTGTCCGCAAAATACAAAAAGGCAAAAGAGTCGTTAAGTGAGAGGCTTTGAGATCAGTATAAAAACTGAGACAGCACAAAGTTACGGCGGACGATTGCATAAGCGCGCTTCTCCGTTAATTTCTATTAAGAGAGTCCAGCGTTAACGAGTTACGATGCCAGCACAGTCCATAGTCGGTGTTTTCTATAACATGCGAAGCGCAATCTGTGGCTTGATCTAATATCTCGAATCTCACAAAAGAATCGCAAAATCTATTATTAAACATATATAGGATCAACGCTTTTCTGATCATGCGCCCTCACATGTAAAATAATAAATGAATGTAAGTTGTTCATGTATCAACCTTCTCTATGATTAAGCCCTTTATATATTAAAAAATAAATTATATAAAACCGTGCGCATGCTTTAAACATTTATGTTTAAAACCCTAATGGACCACGAGATCTCGGCGCCGGGATTGAAACACCAGTATAAATTCGTCACAAATTTTGATTCATGCTATCTTTAATATCTAAACGATTACTTGCTCGGTGCATCACGGCATCGATGTATACCGTCAAATATAATTCATAGCTATTTTGCGTATATATTATACAGGTGGATGGCATTTTTATGGAATTTATACTGATATCACGTATTAACACCAGGCGCGGATTTAAGGCCGGTTTGCACGCGTTTCTAGAAAACCGGTCACAGGCCACCAAAATTCACCAGCAATACACAAATATAGCTCTTTTTTTTAAATTCCCGGCGGGGCATGCCCCTGGCACCCCCTAGCTGCAGAAGAACATATATGGAAACTGGTCACCAAACCCTCTGGATCCGCCCCTGAACACGGAAGAATTTAGGTTATCGCGTCTCGTAAAATCCGCCAGCTCTCCTGCCTGCATGTACCACTCTATGCTGTCCTGTCGGATGTTGCCGCTGTGATCCTCGTGGTTATTCAAATTCTCGTTGGTCGTTCCTCTTTTCAGAAGCCGAGTTTGGTGGCTGCCCATCTAGCGCCGTTTCTCCTCGACGCCCGACGCAGCAGCAGCAGCAAGCAGGCAGCAGCAGCAAGCCGCCGTACACGGAGAGATGCGACGCGATACGCATATTCAGTCTCGCGCTCGTTATTTCCTGGAATCGCCGAATCTGCGCGCGTGGCTTCTGCACCATTCGCGATATGCGTCAGCGTTGCTCACATCTCGCTCCAATCGACTTGCGGACCACGAGTTCTCAGCCTGCAGCCGGTGCAGGCTAACTACGATGACGTGAACAGCAGACACGCGTTCCTGGTCGCGGCTGCTGCTGCCTGCGCTAGTAGCACGACCGAATGCTCCAGGCGATTGGAGCAGTCTATCGTTTCTTGTCGAACCATGCAACCGCTTCTCCCCCGCCGGAGAACGCGGTAGAATGTGCTTCGTTGCAAGAACGGCGTCGATAGGACGCATGATTTAACATGCGAATGAGTGTTGCAAACTGGAGATGCACACGCTGCGGACAGCCTTTGTCGGCGTGATATGTTTTGCTTGACTTTGTAGATATAGAAGTCGAGATTAGGGCGAATCAAAACTGTTCTACTCACCACTTAGCGAAACGGTACGCGTTACGGAAATGAATCTTTAGCGCCGGCCCCTGTCGCATCTATTTAATGTTTGTCGTTGTTTAACACGATGTGTTAATCGTTATGATTATTCGTATTACTAACCTAAGTCTCTGCAAAGATTTCCACGCATTTATGTACATTGTGTTCTGATGCATTGATAGATACGGCATCAAATACATTCGCACACGCTACTTTATGCAATCACAGCTAATCTGCTCCAGCTGATTTTAGCACTCGTGACACGATATTTTCATGGAGAATTAATAAGGTAAATAACAGGGGTAGGCATAATGACAAAATAATGATCACAAATCTGTCATATCTTCCCCTCGATAAAACCATCGCGTATAAATAAGTCTCGCCTAAGACATCTACAGAATTCTAATTATAAGAAGCAATAACGCTAAGCTTAGTTAAGATATGACCTACAATCAATATATCGGTGCATAATCAAACAGAAAAGGGATACAAAAACGGCATTGAGAAAATCGCATTACGAAAAAATATACATAAAATTCAAAAATACGCACAAACACGATTTATTCGCGCTAAGATAACTATTGCATTACCTAATATTACCAAAGAGCGGGTAAGCCATTCAAAGCCCAAACATGGCGCACATAGCGCGCTCCGACACACATTGAAATACACACCAACAAAATGCCGTAATACCTCAAAGATAACTTCCACGATAATATAAGATTACTGCATGACTCGCTTACAAACTCCACCACGCCAAAATAAACGCCCCAATTTCTACGCGCCAGGCACATAATCAAAACAACAGGATCGCTATCCTGCCTGAAAGCCAAAAATACTTTTAGCCATGCAAGACTGGATTTAATATTCACTGCCTCGGTCAGTCTAACTGAATAAAATATATACACATGTGCCGCCTATTCGGGAACTATATTGACTGTCTTGATGTACAATAACGCACGCCAGATGAAGACGTCCATTTTGCGGCTAAGTTTGTTTTGCAGGCTATCTATTAAATTTTTCCGCAAGTGAAAACTAATTGTTATATATGTATATAATGTTATATGTAATTAGAATCTCCGCGCACGATAAAAAAACAAGCTTGTTCTTTAACGAATACTGTCCGGGCGAACTCATACAACGGGCAGTAACGATACCATAAAGAGAACGTCAGAAACAATAATTTCACAATCAATATAAGTATGCACCACAATCGGCATACACTTCAAGCAGAAACATTAACAGAAGATGTCTAACACAGAATGTAGCGCAGCTATTGGCAACAAACGCCAGAAGCGTAAAGAAGAAAAGATATATATATATATATATATTAAATATATATAATATATATATTATATCATAAATGTCACGCTCTCTGTAGAGACAAGATGGCTTAGCGAGACTTTCTGCACAATATAGGAGCGTATCGCGATCGTCTATCTGCCACAATATCTATGTATAAATAAAGTCATCATTTAGAATACTCTCCATCCGAAACTGTTTAGTATATATTATATAATTTATTTATTTATTAAAAGAAAGTAAGTTCTTTCACGTAATCGACCAGCTTAACGGCTATAATCGCAGAAGACAAGACATTTACATTCGCGTGTAAAAATAAAAATATCTTAACAAGCTAAATTACTAGCGGAAATAAAATACTTTCATAAAACGATCGAGAAACGTTTACAAATTCTCCATATATAAAAACGACACAACAGCATCACCCGTAATGTACAAAAAAAGCAGGCAGATGTTACTCTCTAAAACAGTCCACATTACATTGCGTTATTATACCATATGTCAAAGCATGGCGCTCGTCCAACCACACCACCGTACCCCAACAATGAAACAATATTCTTGCAATACGCATAAAAACGTGGGCCACAAAAAATTGGAGCTCAAAACTCCATGCACGGTTAATTTGTCGAACCCATCAAGCCAAACCGTTATATTCAGTCACGACAATCTACTCGCAACTACAGACCTCCTGTATACAAAAAGTAGCATGCACCCATGGGGGAAAACCTTTTTGGAAAAACTCTTTTGTTGGCGTAGAGCCGCCAGTTGTGGCGGAAATGCCTCGGAACATACTCTTTCATAATCGCGGACGTCACGGTGTGACGCAAGGCTACTTTCGAACGATGACGAGACGCACATAATGAACGCCTCGACTGTCTCTACCTCCCGCTCTTACTTCTCGCTGACATCATGATAACAAATCTAAATGATTGCCAAATTAGTGGCAGACAGTGGATAAATTCTGCAAACTAGGAGCGAGAGAAACAAACCCCCCACATTTGGCCACAGAGCGGAAAACTCGTCCGTTTTTTAGGCGCGTTTCGTCGAGTATTGAAGCTCAATCTTAAGTTTGTCATAGAAAAACTATTCACCAGTTTAGTAACAGTAATAATAATAATTAAAAAGCTTTCATGCTTAATTTCCGATCCAAATGATAACACAGCAGATATAAAATGTTTTCTCATAATCGATTGACCGTACATAACACAGTCTGAATGAGAAATTGCCTCCCAATAAGAACCTAAATCCATAAGTGACGCGCGAAGAGACAAAAGCACGCCTTCGCTCACGGCCGCCGGGCATCTTTTTTTTTCTTTTTAACTCGAAGCAATGAATGAGCCTTGCCGTTTTCATCGACCTTCTGCCGGGCTCAACCTCTCTTGGAATTCTCTCTCTCTGGCACGTCGCGCGCGCGCAGCCGGTAAAAACACGCTTGAGAAGACAGTAACCACGCCATCCTGCTGTTTGCAAAACCGACGCATAAGCGTCACCTGAGCGTGCTGGCCGACGTGACTTCCACACGCACTGGCTGGCACGCACACACGCCCGCCCGCACGCCCCCATGCACCGCACGCACGCACGCCACGCACGCCGACGCGATAACCTCCGACGTGTATATTTTCTACAACGGAAAGAATCTCGTCGTTCTCTCCTTTAACCCGATTCGCGTCGCTTCCGTTGCTTTACGACAAGCCGGCAGTACGCGAGCAAGTGTTAGCATCGTATAGCGTCCTTATCGCAAACAACGTACCCCCTTATATCTCTATGTTATACACTCCTGATAAATCACAGGCCCCACTTGCCGGTCGAGCCACCTAGGGTAACCATGGCGCTCTGCGCAATGTACAGAGCGGGGACGTCTTGCGATAGGGAGGGATGTATAGCTCTGCATACATTACTCACCGTTGTAAGTTGACGAGGCCGTCTCCGTCGACGCGGTCGGCTTCCTTTGATCATGTCGCGCACCTCCTCGTCCGGATCAGTTCGCTCCGAAGTTCGTCATGACGAGCGCCACGTCAGGTGGCGCTGATGAAGCCATCGCCGTCTCTGCGGTATTCAAGCAGAGCGCAGCAGGATCGTCGAGCAGATAGCCGTGCAGGCGCTGCGCACAGAGAGGCCATCAAGGCTGCTTTGTGGCATTAAATGGAGAGCATGGTAAATAGGTATACATGTGGCGCAGGATAGCAGCACGATAAGGCCGTGCAGCGCGCAGAGAGAGGCATCAGGATGCTTAGTGGATTAGAAGATGTAGGATGCTTAAGCCATAATGAGGGTTGCTAAGAGGATAATAGCATGTAGATATAGTTTACATGATGGCCGCAGATGGCAGTAGAGCACGATGAGCGGACCGCTGTCGGCGCGCGCATAGGAGAGCATCAATGTGTCGTGATGGATAATGATAGAGAGCACGTATCTGTTGGGCGGGAATTAAACCGCACGAGACGGACGTACTTGTAGCCAATTTGAAGGTGTTCCTATCAATGTAGCATGATAAGCGAATTGAACGCGCTCTCGTAGCATATAATTGTTGCGTGTAGCTGTTGCCATGGCTAAGCATGAACGAATAATTACCCGCTGAGCATATATTGTTCGTAACTGTTAGCAATGGCCAGCATAAACAGCATGTGCTGCCACAGCTAATCAGGTATAGATATATTATTCAGACATAACCGTAGCATATGATTTATGCTGCACGTTGGATGTACGGCGTCTGTGTCATGTACGACGGCACCAAGCCATGCCCAATCATGTGATATATGTTAAATTGTGCAAGGCCAAGCAAAGAAAAGCAGAGCAAGAAAGCACCTCGTCTAGATGTAAATATAAGTGAGCATCCATTGGCGGCATTCTTCTTTTCTCGGCTTTTTTGTAGGGGGGGGGGGGATTAATTGTCCCCCCCCAAAACCATCACTGCCCTGCTCTCACACTTTTCGCTCCTCTCCTCAATCTGGTCGCTCACGCGCCTTTATCCCTTGCCAGCTGTTCTGCACTATACGTTCTGTCTTTCTCTCTTCTTTCTCTGTACTATTCCTCTCTCTCTCTCTCTCGCACTAAACGCATTCCCATTCTTCCTGATCTGAAACGCCTCCACGGCTTCAATACGTACAAGATTAAAGACTAACTCTTCAAGCATTTTTTAATCTTTCTTTCTCTCTCTTCTGCTTTCTCTCCTCTGCTCTTTCTCTCTCTCTCTCTCTCTCTTCCGTCTCTCTCTCTCTCTCTCTGTTCTCTCTCTCTCTTTCTGTTTCGCTCTCCTCTTTTTCTCGTCTCTCTCTCTCTCTCTCTCTTCTCATCTCTCCTCTCTACTTTCTCCCTCCTCTCATCCTCTCTCTCGCTCCTCTCTCCTCTCTCTTTCTCTCTATATCTCTCTCTCTCTCTCCTCTCCTCTCTCTCTCTTTCTCTCCTCTCTCTCTCTCTCTCTCTGTTTCTCTCTCTTCCTCTCTCTCTGTTCGTCGCGGCGTCTGCTCTCTCTCTCTTTCTCTCTTCTCTCTCGTCTCTCTCCTCTTTCTCTCTCCTCTCTCTCTTCTCTCTCTGTCTCTCTGTCTCTCCTCTCTCTCCTTGTGCTCTGTCCTTCAGCGCCGCTCTCTCTCATCCTGTCTCTTCAGCTGGCGGGGTTATTTCACGCGCAACGCGAACGCGCAATATGGCACACTACGCGCACAGTACTACCGCCACAGACACACACACCCACGTGTACGCCACAATGCCGAAACGCCATTGCGCACGCACCACACGCACGCACCGCACAGCCCACGCACGCAGCGCACGCCACGCCACGCACACAGCACACACACAGCGCACACCAGCACAACAATCCACACACAGCACACCACGCACAAAACCGACCGAGTGTATGTATAGTCGGTATAATGAGCCTGACAACTGCACAGGGTTTGCGTTTGTCAAGGATTCGTCATTACAAATGGCGTTATACTCTTCATCATACATCCGCTTATAAAAAAAACCGCTAATACCTCAATGATCCGCACGATGCGTCACCTCAGTTACAGACTATAGCCGAGCGAGGTAGGTATGCAGCCATGCAGCGTTTAAAATATGCACGATATGCTAACACCACGAGTGAATAACAATAGAATCAAATAATAGAATCTATTACTATTCACTCCTGCTAACACGATTACACGTACGATAGATTACGTTGCGAGTGTTTACCGGGGCTCGACGAATAGGTAGACATCACTGCATTCGTATAATTAATTAATTAATTATTCAGCATCCAGCCCCGTTTCACCTTCACGCAGCACTTATATAGTTTAATAAATAAAATAGTATAGTATACATTATAGGCTATTGTTGTTAGCGACTATCTGAGGGCGTCTTGCGTGAAGGTGAAACGGTGCTAGATCCTGGTTATAGCCGTTACCCAATGTGCGATTCTCGAGCGCGCAGGATTAATGGTACCGTACGCTACTACGCTCCGAGAACTGCCCAAACATATTTTCGTTCCGTAAATTGTTTGTGTTTGGCTAAAACGACCAACGCATCGACTCGCCGGCATACGGCACGTATACGGGCCCGGGATAATTTTAGCCGACGGCGCGGCCAGAAATAAAACGAAGTCGCTCCACGTTCCAGTTTAAACTCGCGGCGGGCGAAGGCGCGATGATTGCGTGCCGTAACACTCGTTAGCAGCGCTGAGAGGGTCTATGTCGCCCAGGGTACTGCCGGAACGTACCCTGGGTACGGTCCGGTATACGAGAACGTACCCTGGTACTATCTAATATGCCGGACCGTACCTCGCCTACTCCACTAGCGAGTCTAGAGATTCGCTTACGCCTACTCCCTAACCCTAACCCTAACCCTAACCATATCAAATAGTTACCAGGCTACGTTCCGGTATACCGGACCGTACCCAGGGTACGTTCCGGCAGTACCCTGAGGAACATAGACCCTATGCGCGTTAGCAGCTCCTTTTCTCGCGGCACAGGTATTTAAAACAAAGCAAGCGCCGGAGCCTCGTCGCGGCCGCTCTCTCGTCGTTTGGCAACAAAAGACCACTAAACACAATATTTCCTGTTTATTTGGAAGCCCGACGGATGAGGAGAGGACGAGAGGCACGTGCAACGTTCTAAATATAGCGCGGCAGCCGTACAGCGTGCGCCGCTGCCAACAGATGTGGCCTCCCGCCCCGCTCCCGCCCGCCCGCCTCCCGTAAGATCCACATGTACCGACTTCTGCTGCGCATTTAGCAGAGACGATTATCGTTGCCCGGTACGCGAAACTGCTATGCAGCAAAAAAGTGCCGGTTAGAACGCACGCCATAAATACAAATTCCGATTGTGATTTAAAAATTATGCCCGTGAAATATGCACGTGTGCGCGCGCCATTCTCTGTAACCCTTCATATTCTATATTCTGTATTCCGCTCTCTCTCTCTCTCTCTCTCTCTCTCTCTCTCTCTCTCTCTCTCTCTCTCTCTCTCTCTCTCTCTTCGCTCACTCTTTCTCTCTCTACATGTATATATAAGAGTTTTAATATTGTTTGTATTGCTAAAAAATGTGACTAGCATTTAGCTCGTCTTGCACACGCGTTTGGTTTTCGAACTCATGCAATGACGTTACGTATTAGGTTGGGATTATTACTTACGTTATTCGTAAGCATAAAAAAGTAATTTCGCTGCATAAAGTTCCTTAATTGTAAGTAATGCACCCAAATACCGGCGGATCGCGAAATATATGTTGATAGAAGCACATCAACCTTAAATGTGCGATATACGGAACCGGCCGAGGTGAGCCGAGGTTTGCCGAGTACCTGCTTCCCGTGAGGAAAACGTGCTCCCTCCCCCCGGAAAAAAGTCGTCTGCTTGCTAATTGAAATACGCACGCAAAAACATCCTCGCTATTAGAAACGATATGCCGGTCCAATAGACATGCTAATTAGGTACCATGATCGAATTGGTGGGAAGACCACACTTCGCACTACATATCAAGAGCTAATAATACCTATTATTTACTTATTATAGTAGGTATTATTAGCGCTTGTATATATATCAAGAGTACATAATAGAGTACATACATCCAGAGTACATACATACAGAGATACATACATCTCTAGTATGTACTCTTGATTATATAATATACGACAAGGCTTCCCTGAACGGTAGAATGACGTCTGTGTTGCATCGGTAACAATCACAGCACATGTTCTATTCTATATTCGATTCAATTCTACATTCTATTCGATTCTATTCTATGCTATGTAACAACTTCTATCGCAGAATTAAAGGGTCACGATATAGTGTTCAGGTGCTCTCTCTCTCTTTCTCTCTCTCTCTCTCTCTCTCTCTCTCTCTCTCTCGTACTCTCAGTTTGGCCCAGAGCTCCGCCCACCGGTGATTGACGGGGACTGCGCGAGACTGTTTTAACCACTGATCTATATATACTAACGCCCATAGGGTCTATGTCCCCCAGGGTACTGCCGGAACGTCCGGTATACCGGAACGTACCCTGGTAACTATTTGATATGGTTAGGGTTAGGGTTAGGGTTAGGGTTAGGGTTAGGGTTAGTGTCAGGGAGTAGGCGTAGGCGACTCCCTATAGACTCGTTAGTGGAGTAGGCGAGGTACGGTCCGGCATATTAGATAGTACCAGAATACGTTCCGGCAGTACCCTGGGGGACATAGACCCTCTCAGCTATACTGACTAGTATAGAGGATTTTAGTATATGGAGATCAGTGGTTTTAACGGGCAGCTTACGTACGGCACGTGGCGCCATATTTGGCAAGGCTTCGCCGGCGCGCATGCGTATGGTCGGCTGAAACTTACAATGTACTCGCAGCATCTGTAAACGCCAGATTCGGAAAGTGCAAATTCTTGGATGTAATCCGCTCAAAAGAAGAGATTGATTCACAGAGCGTTTCATTTACAGAGAGTGGTAACGCAAAAAAACAACAACAATGTGCGGTGTCAGTTTGTCTCTATTGACTCATTTTCATCTACGTTTAATGTCCGTTATTTATTTCCCTACAACGAAGGCAAATTTTATGTCACAGCTAATAGCCAATTATAATAGTTACGAGTTCGTATTATTTATAATGTTATGCCATTTATCCTACTGGTTAATACTGTCTCTCTTATAATCCTTTCATCTACGTCCTTCAGTCAATCGACGGCATTCTTTAGATCAAACAATCTTATGTGTATTACGGGCTGTAGCTCTTCAACTTTTCTGCTATAAATTATTGAGATTACTATTCTAGAATTATAAGTGAGAAGTAAGGGTTAACATTAACTTGTTCACGTCGGCGTACGTAACTTCAGTATAGCTGGATATCCGGCTATCCGACTCCGACTCCGACTCCTTCTCATCCTCCCCCTCATGGTTGGAATCATCATCCTTTCTTGGTATATTTATGAATTTAGTTTGCCACGGATCGATTCATTGCCATCCATCGTCCTCTACGCTGTTTCGCTGGCAGACTCACGAGTTCTGCTCTTGTCAATTAATCATCATCATATACGTAGGTTAGATGAAATATTTAGTCGCTGCGTTTTGGTTGACGTTCACTAATGTTCTCTCTTAGAGCATCGTTGCACTTAAAACACGCGCGCCCTGTTTATTTATTTATTTCGCTCATCGATAATTATCTTACCGCGCGCAGTATTATTAACAATTTGCGCGTGCACGAATATACGCACATATATATATATATATATATATATTAATCATTCACAACATAAGGAGTCCTTATTTATTCAAAAAGAGCGTAAATTATTTAATTTAAAGTCCGTTGCTATCGTTCCATATTCGCAATAAATCATGGTTGAAAATGTAAATTGACGTGTCTTATCAGTAAGGCACTCATGTGAAAGCGTAACTCAGCGTTAGTAGCCCTGAGGTAGGCCGTGAACTACGGCCACTGAGTTTTCAAGGCATTATCGCTTCTAAATGCTATCTACTATTATACTGGCTTCTGCCACATACATTCCCACACTTCCCTATACGTCGTACAAGTGTATACCGACATAATTTATGGACCAATATCGCACGAGATGATAAAGCAGGAGATGTACCGCCTCAACGTGAATCGATCTTTACTTTTGATTTTTACGATGTTTGTTTTTACTGTTTTGCTTACTCTCCATAGAAGCCATTCCCGACGCACATAAATTACGGCAGGTATAAATGCCTTTCTGCCCGTTATTACCAGCTGCGTGACATACGCGATAAAATTCGAAGCGGCATTGTATAGATTGTTATTGTATCGATCAAAGAAAACAATTAAGGACCACGCGGAAGCACGCTATCATGATACGGGATAATTAATCGATGCGATTTTTTTAATTAATCTATAATTAATTGATTATTATTTTAATTAATCTATAATTAATTGATTATTATTTTAATTAATTATTTAATAACACAGTTTGCCTGACATAATCTGTTGGTAATTAATAACGTTACTGAGCCCTGTCACCCGTGCGGCTACAGTTTGTGAACGGGCATCCTTATTGTATTTCCCCTTTTTTGCCACACGAGCCCTCGCCATGGCGCTACTGAGTCACTTTTGTAGAAATGTTACACCAGCTGAGGGTTTTTCTCCTGCTGGGATAACTTATCCACAGTCCGATGCTCTATAATTAAACATGGTGGTGCATGGAAGCCAGCAGCCACCTCGGTAACGCGAATCAGCCGCGCTTGCAGACGCGTAAACTAGAGCGGCTGCGCTGTTTATGAAAAAAATCTGTAGAGATAAAACAGCACTTAGGCTCTAACAAACTTTCTCTGCGTTGTGGTGGTGGTGGTATGTTTGTGTGTGTGGGGTGAGGGTGGTGGTGTGTGTGTGTGGGGAGGGGGTGTAGCGGTGCGTGGTGGTTATAGGGAAGATGATGAAGAAATAATAGACGATAAAATTATAAATATACGTAGTATAGTTAGAGGTTATCGTCTAGGTGTGATTTCAGCGTGCACGTGCGTGCGTGTGTGCGCGTGTGTGCATGTGTGTTAGTAGCAATGTAGCTTTAGTAAAGTTGAAAACCCGCTTCTTGTATCGCTCGAAGTAACCGACACGAACATCTGCCATCTCGCAATGTGGTGCTTTTAGAAGAGAAGTGACTTCCAAGCCTAGCGGCGAAGCTGTCAGAGAGACTCGATCGCGACCGCACAACGATTCTGTCAATTTAGCAGTGTAAAGTTTTTTCAGGTAAACTATTGCTAAACTAGAGCACTCGGAGAGCACAGACCTCCGCCAAGGCAGCTGAATTGTCTCACTGTGAAAATTTTAATTAATTAATTAATTAATTAAATAATTAATTGGATCCGGATCACTACCAAAATGTAATCAACTCTAAGTTACCCCATTTCTGACCTATCCTGAAAATTTTATTAATTAATTAATTAGTTAATTAATTAATTGGATCCGGATCACCACCAAAATGTAATCCATTCTAAGTTACCCCATTTCTGACCTATCCTGAAAATTTAATTAATTAATTGGATCCGGATCACCACCAAAATGTAATGTTACCCCATTTCTGACCTATCCTGAAAATTTAATTAATTAATTGGATCCGGATCACCACGAAAATCTCATCAATTCTAAGTTAGGCGATTTCTAACCTATCCTGAAAATTTTATGACAATCCGTCCATAACTTTTTCAGTTAGGCTGTACACAAACAAACCCACGAACCCACAAACAAACAGTGAAACACACGCCGGTGAAAACATAACCTCCTGCCAACCCCTTGGCGGAGGTAATAAGGCAAACAGAAGAGATCCGATGCCTTGCCTCAGATAAACAGCCTCAGAGCACAACTGTGTTGTAGATCGCGAATGCACACAGCGCGCACAGACACCCCCCCACCGCCTAACCCACACACGTATACTCACGTGCAAACATTGGATAGACGTATGGACGAACGGATGGACTAACGGATGGACGGACGGACGGATGGACGTACGGACGGACGGACGGACGGACGGACGAACGGACGGACGGACGAACGGACGGACGGACGAACGGACGGACGGACAGACAGACGGACGGACGGACGGACAGACGAACGGGCGGACGGACGGACGGACGGACGGACGGACGAACGGACGGATGGACGGACGGACGGACGGACGGACGGACGGACGGACGAACGGACGGATGGACGGACGGACGGACGGACGGACGGACGGACGGACGAACGGACGAACGGACGGACGACTGGACGGACAGACGGAAGGATGGACGCAGGGATAGACAGATAGAACGATAGGGAGACAGGTGCCAATCGCCGGTCATGCCCCGTGAGCCATCTAACTCAACCCGTGCTTACGTGACAAAACAAACATCTCTAGTCGGGTCATTATATCGGTCCCGGACCTTATACGGCGACTGCTGAAGGACGCGTTATGAGGGAAATGTCGTGTAGGGGGTTCTTTTGGTGTATTTATAGTCGAAAGTTGTTTTTTTTAATTCCGTGCTCACCTGTCGAACACTCGGAATGCTTCTCGCAACTCCTCTTCCTGATCCGTATCCTTCATCCGCTTGGACATCATCATAAGAAACTCGTTGAACTCAATCGTTCCATTTCCTGCGAACAGAAGCGAACGCGTGTATGCATGATTCTCGGAGAACAGTAATCAATATATGAGTAATCTGGGACTTCGACGAATTCGTATCCTGCACGCCATGCCTCGCGGCTGTAAAGATGGCGATGACAGTGATTACGATGGTAATTATGATCCTAATTCAGAGCAGCATTAATTAATAAATTACATATGAACCACGAGACCGGTTGAATAGCGAGGTAGGCTCGCGTTCGTGATAAAGCTCCTTAAAGCTCGGTAATACGTCACTCAATGCCAAGAACATTATTCGACATCGCGTAAATGATGCGGAAATAAACTGATCAGTCTATATTTAAAACGATAGCTGTTTTTTCCCCAAGTGAATCGAAGAGAAATCACGTGCGCGTGCATTTCCTGATTAGCGCAACATACGTTTACTCCCATTAGTATTGGTATTATTATTGTCTGGCTTCGTGTTACTGTACGTGTTCGTATTGCTATTCTTACCCATAGTGTTATTCCTATACTCGTATTCCATTACATCGTCTTATACTTTCTATAATTCTATTCCTGCGTTATATTCCTATTTCTATTCCTATTTCCATTCCCATTCCCATTCGTAATCCTATTCATATTCCTATTCCTGTTCATATTCATATTACTATTTTTATCCCTGCTCCTACTCCTACTTCTATTGTTATTCCTGTTCCTATTCCTATTCTTATTCCTTTCTTTGCGACTAGGTTATTTCTGCTGCGCTGGCCTAAAGTTGTTGATGATGATGGCAATGTCGATGATGATGACGCTGTTGTTGTTGTTGTTTTTGTTGTTGTTGTTGTTGTTGTTGTTGATGATGATGATGATGATGCCGATGGCGATGACAATGATACTGATGACGATGATGATGACGATGATGTTGATTACACGCACCGTCTTCGTCCACCTCGTTGATCATGTCCCTGAGTTCCCTCTCCGATGGCCTCTGTCCCAGGGAACGCATCACGATTCCCAGTTCATCGCTGGTGATCGTGCCGTCACCATCCTTGTCGAATAGTGTGAACGCCTCCTTAAACTCTGCAAGCACATGTACGTGAACAACAGCGTTTAGACAGCGACGAGGTCCGTGTTCGGACGGGCGGGTTAGTTCGCTGCGGATTAATGCAATACAGCTGTCATCGAACTCCCGACTTCCCTAATAGTGGTAAATATTTATCGTAAACAAATCAAAAAATTACAGCGCGCGTTTGTATCCAAGGCGTCCAGAGTAATTCAAGGTCAAGCGGGCAAAACCTTGGCTGCTGCCGATCATGTTCAATTATTTGCAACGCTGACTGTTCTTATCTTGTTAGGCATTGGGAAAAACGAAAAGTTGAAACAGGCGCGGCAAAATCTACGTCGCCCGAGGAATGCGCCCCGATATCAAGCGGCCATATTAGTTTTTTTTCCCGGTGCTCTGGAGCTGCTACCATAGTCGGTAACCCAATGCTTCTGACCACACCAAATTATACTGATGCACTAAGGCTGACCGCTATAATCCTGTATTGGTATTGTTCGCGCTAAGTCATTAAAGTTATAGGCCAAAAGGGCAGACAGAGTGTTGAGTCGTACGTACGTCGGTGAAAATAAAGCCTAGGACACACTGCGCGATTTTCTACGCTGGCCGCTTGCGATCGATAAATACGGTGCCGGGTCCGCGCGGTGTGTCCGGTCTCACGGCAGTGTATTTCGCTCGCGATCCCATACGCCCGGCACATCGCTCGTATTCAACATGTTGAATATTTCCGCCCGGTTTTTCGACCCGGAACCGTGTTTATCGATCGGCGGATCGCAAGCGGCCAGCGTAAAAAATCGCACAGTGTGTCCTAGGCTTAACCCAACTACGTATATAATCGACGCCGTACTATCGCCTAATTGGATTACAGGTGAACGTGAAGGTATCGACCGTGGGGCTGTGGACTGCCTTGCAAAACACAGCGGTGTACGTCGAGCGGGCTTTACTCGCTGTGATCGCCCGAACGCGTAACGAAGGCGCACGAATGCGTAACGAAAGCGCACGAATGCGTAACGAAGGCGCCCGAACGCGTAACGAAGGCGCACGAATGCGTAACGAAGGCGCACGAATGCGTAACGAAGGCGCACGAATGCGTAACGAAGGCGCACGAATGCGTGACGAAGGCGTTAGAACGCGTAACGAAGGCGTTAGAATGCGTAGCAAAGGCGTTCGAAGCGTAACGAAGGTGCCCGAACGCGTAACGAAGGCACCCGAACGCGTAACGTAAGCGCCCGAATGCGTAACGAAGGCGCCCGATCGCGTACATGAAGGCGCCCGAACGCGCAACGTAGGCGCCCGAACGCGTATAACGTAAGCGCTCGTTCGCGTAACGAAGGCGCACAAACGCGTAACGAATGCGCCCGAACGCGTAACGAAGGCGCCCGAACGCGTAACGAATGCGTCAGAACGCTGATGACGATATCCACGCATGCGCGCGCGTCCTGAACCACCCGTTCTTAACAAGGCTACAACGAGTATAGATATTAACAACAACTGTATGCATTCAAACCTCCGCAATGCTCGCTCTCGCGTCCAGCGTGGCGCCAATGAGCGCCTGGCCGCGCCCGCTGGCGGTTGAGTTGTATTAGAAGTCGAGGAGGAGGAGGAGGAGGGAGTGTTCCGTAACCGGAAACCACTGTGCGAGGATATTTTCGTTCACATCGAGCAGCAGCTGGCGATGCTTTTCTCACTTAACGGCGAGGCGGTCGCGTTTATTCCTACACCGAAGGAGTGATTTCTATGTCCGCTCGCTCTTCAAGCGGAGTAGCGTTGTTATCACTGCCATGGCGTATATATAGTACTGCAGAGACAGCAGCCCACAGTTTTACTAGCGTATATCAATAAGAGATATATGTCCGATAGAACCTGGTGGGACTATTGTAGCTCGCACCCATAGTCGGTCGTCTATTATTACATCTTAGCAACTATTCATTGCTAAGATGGCGTCGACTATGTTTTGCGTAACGAGTAGTGCCTGTGCAGAAACTCCTGTTCAGCTTTTTATTGTAATTTTTTTCTTTTCTTTTACTAACGCCGCCGTTGCCGCGTTACAGACGTCACTATGTTATCTGAATTCTCTCATTATTCATGCGTATAATCGCACACCGACGTCGGCCGCCTTTACTGGTGTCCAAGCACCACACGCAGCATCATCAATCACTGAATCTTAGATGATTACATCAATCAAATTATCAATGTTTCGGAATTTCCCGAGCGCGCGCGTGGTCCGGCGCGTAACGTTAAATATTCATAACGCATTCGTAACGATTATTGCTTATAATCGGAACGTATAACTACCCAAAACGTTACGCAAAAAGCGAACGAAGAGAGCAGGAACGCGGCGCGGCAGCGATGCGTAACGTAAATTATTCATAACGCATTCGTAACGAGATTATTCATAACGCATTCGTAACGAGATTATAGTAAATAATCGATGCTAAACACACTCTGAAGAAGCGAGCCTCTCCGTGAAGAACGAACGAAGGTGAAAGTGGAGAAAAACTGTCGCCGCAAGCAAACGTGTCTAGCGGCCTCTAGCGGTTTCTAACGGAAGCATATATTCGTTATAGCAATAGCTATAATATTGTGCATTATACACGTATAAGCTGCATATAACTGCGCTTGTGTATATTCGATTACGCGAAGCCATAGAACTTGATTCAGCCGAGAATGACGCGGACGCAAGCAGAAGAACGAAGACCGTAGACTAGCCGTAATTCCTTGGACCAACTCTCCCGTACGCGTCGCGACCGTGTTCGTTCGAAAAATCAGGTTACACGGGGTTTAATTAGGCGTAGAGAGACCACGCGAGCCAGCGGAAGAGCAGTGTGTTATAACTACTGCATGTGGGAGAGCGGTGTCCGATAACTACTGCCCGTTGCATTAGGGTAAAGTGACGTACGGGGCAGCATGTAGTGTGTTTGTGTGCTTGCGTGCGTGCGTGCTTGCGTGTGTATGCGCGCGTGTGGGCGTGCGTGCGTGCGTACGCGTGTGTGCGCGCGCGTGTATTCGTGATTGTGTGTGTGCGCGCATGTGTGTGCGTGTGTGCGCGAACGTATGTGTGTATATATGCGTGCGCGTGTGTGCGTGTGCGTGCGTGTGCGTGCGTGCGCGTATATAAGTGCATCGCGGGCAATGGCTGAATCCTTCGAAGCCGTCTTTCTCGCCGTGGCCGCAGGAAGGGATCATTCTCTAACTTCAATCCAGACATCGTCATCGATTTCGACGAACGCTTAATGGACGACACGGCGCAATTCAAACATGATGCAATCTAGATTCTGTGGCGCGACTCCGTGACGTAAGGATCATATATATAATATATGTGTGTGTGTGTGTGTGTGTGTGTGTGTGTGTGTGTGTGTGTGTGTGTGTGTGTGTGTGTGTGGTGTGTGTGTGTGTGTGCGTTGTGTGTGTGTGGGTGTGTGTGTGTGCGTGTGTGTGTGTGTGTGTGGTGTGTGTGTGTGTGTGGCGTGCGTCGTGCGTGCGTGCGCGCGCGCGCGTGTGTGTGTATGTATCAATTGCAGACATGGCAAAAAATGCTGTGACATATGCACGCGTAAACGTACCCGAGATTTGCTCGTCGCTCAGACCATATTTCTCGTCCTGAAAAGACAAAACAAAAGCAACGATTTACTTCGGGATCATCTGCGCGTGTTATACTGCGTTCGCTATATATCTAACATCAAGGATATTCTACCTGAAGCGCCCAAGATCTCTGTTGGCACGCGAAGAGCGAAATAGACATAAGTAAACCCTCGTAGGCCAATCATTACTTTTCTACAACTAATTAACACACTAACATTTACACAGCTGATTCTATTTTTGCCTCGATGCAAACAATAACGATGTGGTTGGAAAGTTACGGTTCTCTATGCGGGTTGAAATGCGCAATCTTTATAGCTGCTTCACCGCTGCAGCGGGGAAAGGCCATTTACGCGGCATGCATATTTCAATTAATGGGATTGACCTCGGTGAAATTTAATCTAATAACGTCTCATGAACGAGGTGTTGAATGTGCGATAAACGTGCCGCGCGCATATCGAAATAAAATATCAAAACTCCCGGTAGTAAATGATACACGTCTCTTCATTATTTAGGGTGTAAAGAGTTCATAGCATGGGAATATACAAGAGCCGGTATAGCGTGGGTATACAAGAGGCCGGTATACAAATGTAACTTAAAGCTGGTATAGCATAGATAAAGACAAGGGTAAATAATCTATAAGATATATATATATATATATATATATATATAATTATATTATATATATAGTATAGAGAGAGAGAGAGAGAGAGAGAGAGAGAGAGAGAGAGAGAGAGAGAGAGAGAGAGAGAAAGAGAGAGAGAGAGGAGAGAGAGAGAGAGGAGAGAGAGGGAAAGAGTGGGAGAAAGAGAGAGAGCGAGAGAGACAGAGAAAGAGCAAGAGAGACAAAGAGATAGAGTGAGTGGCAGAGATGGGAAATTCGCGGGTTTGTGTGTGTGTGTGTGTGGTGTGTGTGTCTGGTGTGTGTTATGTGTGTGTGTGTGTGTGTGTGTGTGTGTGTGTGTGTGTGTGTGTGTGTGTGTGTGTGTGTCTGTGCGTGATTATATTAAAATTATCTACCTCTAGCGTAGAGAATTCAGCTGGTATCCTATGGGGAGCAGCCGGCATGATATGATGCTACCCGATATCGACTTTATATCGAAAAAGCGAGACGGCAGGTATACGTATAGGTTGAACTTTACCGTCACGTGTATAGCGAGCGGCTCGCGATTTGTGCTCGCCGCGATGCACGTGAGAACACACTCACAGCATTCGTCTGTAATCGCCCCCACCTTCCCTCCTTCCCACCGCAAGCTGTGCCAACCACACCACAGAGCTCACATGTTGATGATAGGGTAACATCAAGAGCTCATAATAGAGATCTCTATTATGAGCTCTTGGTAATATCTAAGGATTCGGTCATAGATTTTCATCGCATGTGTGTGAGATTGCGTTGCTGCAGCTCAGCAAAGATTGTCGATGAATTTGCTATCACGGGCTAATAATTATTATTAGCTATTGATACTATATAGGGAAACTAGAGGTACGTCTGGTTAGGGCTGCAAGCACCAGCATCCTAACCCTAATGCTGATACTAATCCTAACCATAATCCTAATTCTAACCCTAATCCAATTATTAAAACTACTCATAAATCTAATCTAACACTTACTCTAACCTTAGCCTATCCCTTACAATAACCTTAATATGAACCTAGCTAACCCTAACCATAACCTAATCCTAATTCTAACAATACCCTAACCCTATTCCCAACACCAGCCTTATCCCTAATCCTGACCCTAATCCTTAATCATAATCCTAACCTGAACACTTTTAGCTTTCATAATCGCGACCCTAAGTACGAACCCTATGTGACCCTAGATGTAACAATAGACCAACAATGTCTTGTTGTAAGGTATTTTTAGTCTATGACGTAGCTCCCCATGAAACCTCTTAAATGACGTCGAACGCGAAACTAGAATCAGGTGATAACGCACAATATCCGTTCGCTGTATGGAATTTCTCAAGAGAGAGAGAAAGAGAAATCTTCAGAGCCAGGCGGCCATGCAGCCCCATGATTTCACTTCTTGCGCGCGTTTTTAGTTTCAGCGTGGCTTCTCCGGTTCGCATTGCTCACTCAGCTAACAGGATACCCGGAGGGATAGGCACACATGCACGCAGAACGTGTGCAGTCAGCCACTGCGTCGTTAGCAGTCAGTAGGACTAATATAGACTATATATATATAGTACTATACGCTATCAACTGCTGCCATAAACCGTCTATATAGTTTAGAGTCTAAGACTAAAATAACTGTGCTATAATATATACTATATTATTTATATATATATATGTATGTGTATGTGTGTGTGTGTGTGTGTGTGTGTGTGTGTGTGTGTGTGTGTGTGTGTGTGTGTGTGTGTGTGTGTGTGTGTGTGTGT
>NW_014577330.1:110561-114784 GCF_000485595.1 Priapulus caudatus | reverse complement strand
TGTGTGTGTGTGTGTGTGTGTGTGTGTGTGTGTGTGTGTGTGTGTGTGTGTGTGTGTGTGTGTGTGTGTGTGTGTGTGTGTGTGTGTGTGTGTGTGTGTGTGTGTGTGTGTGTGTGTGTGTGTGTGGTTGTGTATACTCAAATATATCTAATACTAATTATAAATATTATATTTGCTCCTCATACTATACATTATTAGCTATAGTACACAGTATATAGTATATGGTATATATTATATGTTTTTAATATATTATATAGACAATCGTTGGCAGGCGAGGCGTTTTGCGGTGCACACACCCTAGCACTCACGTCAGAAACATGCAAACCCTATAGTTCGATCTGATCCCCTGCGTTTTGAAAACGCAGACTAATCGCCAATGTGATCACCAAAAACTTTGCCCCTGCTCCATGTAGTACATACGTATAACATTCTGAAGACAACGCCCATATTGCGCCGCCTACCGTTACAAACACGCGATGCCCACGCACGCACGTCACTGAGATATATGGGAGACGGCTAGCATAGTCTCTATAATATTATATCTCTTGTCTCAATCGCACTATCTCTCGCGTGTCCGTGGCCTACGTGCGCAGACATCGCACATGCTGCAGGGAATCATTTGAAAAAGCGTCAACTATAGTCGATAATCGAGCACGCAATCATTACAAACGTCGTTTGGTAGTAAATGTAACTCGTATTCGTAGTTACCGCCATTTTAGCCACAAGTTACCTTCTCGCTTCTCGCTACGTGGCAGGAAGACGACATGAAACAGTCGTAGAGCCTGGTCGGACTACCGCCATTTCATTATGAGAACGGCACAAAGCCACTGAAGTGCGCGGCACCGGACCTCATAGAATGAATAGGGGGTACCTTATCGAGTACACCAAGTTGGGTTCCATCATTGTATCAGTGGTGCATAATGACAAATGAACAATGAAAATAACGACAAATGACAATGAATTTGTCATTAATCACCCCTGATTGTATCTATAGGGACCTTCCAGCTCGATATATACATGCGGATGCGTCGCATGAACTTACCGTACTCATGTTGGTGATTAATTCTCACTCAGACGATGTACGCGGCTGCAGAACGAAGGGACCGTGCCGAGGTTACAACACGCGTCTGCTGTAACTGCCACTGACTAACAAACGCGCCTTTTCACACAATGCACGGACGTTGGTCGGCTGCCGGATAGCCCCTGTCGTCTGCCAAGCGAGGCCGAGCAGCGCTATATAACCCAAACCAACAAACAACACGCCTCGGCGAAGCACGGGTGGGGGGCAGAACTTCGCGCGCGGGAGTGAGAGAGAGAGCTATTAGATACTCCTGCCGCACCGCTGCTGTACTGATGCTCGTTAGCGGAGTAGAGCGAAATGGCGCACAACTCGCGGAGACTCCGTGTACTACTTCTTCGAGGCGGCTTCGCTACGCGGCCGGTGCAGCAGCATGCAGGCGAGAGTCGGCATATGGCTCTGCAAGCGAACACCCGACACCAGCTGCACAGCGCCCCCTCCCCCTGTGCCGCCGCCGCCACCTCCCGTCAACGCGCACGCGCCGCCACAGTTGCTGCGCAGGCGCAAAAACCCTTCGCTGTTACAGGGTTGGCAGCACTTGGACGCAAGCGTACACCACCCCCGCGTTGCTATTGCAAGCCCAACGTTCGAGGCCGCGTGGTGGCGGTGGTGGTGGTGGTGGTTGTGGTGGTGGACACTTGTGGTGGTGGTGGTGGAGATGCTGCTGCTGGTGGTGGTGGTGGTGGTGGTGGTGGTGGTGGCGACCAGTGGCGTAGCCGGGATTTTTTAACAGAGGAGCCAAAAACAGCGAACTGCGCAAAATGGTGGATGACTTAATATTTTATAGTTCTTCCGCCTCGCTCTCCACACCATACGTCTCTTGTTCTCTCATTCTCCCCGTAATGTACGATGCCCAGCTCTGCGCGTACGACCACATTCACGACCACGGCTGCCGTCACTACCGTAACCGCCACCGCCGCTACCGCCGCCGCCACCGCAGCCATCGCCGCCACCGCTACCGCCGTCGCCACCAGTGGCGTAGTTAGGGGGTCGAAAGGGGGCCATGGCCCCCGCTACCTCCGCTAATGTCAGAGAACAAAGACAAAGAGGACAATACATTCCACGACGAGCAAGTAAAGCAAGATTTTATCTTTAACAAACATGAGAATCCATCTCAAAAGATATATAAGTAGAAGCTGATGTCCTATACAAGAAAGAAGACGAGATAGCCTAGAAGGGGTGGAAGCAATGCTAACCTAGAAGAGGAAGAAGAGACGGTATCCTGGGCGAAAGAAGGCAAACCGTCTCGGACACACAAAAATATATGCGAAAGGAGAGGGTCCATTCGACTAGAGATAGATATATAAACAGCCACCATACGGGCTGCCATGCGACTGCTGCGTATTTCGGTTTTTTTCCGGGACCGGGATGTGCGGCTAAAATTAGCGTGGCAATTTTTTGCCCGGAAAGTTTCTGCTACGTTGAAAGGCGTGTACCGACGCATGCGCAGACGGTCCAGCCAGCCGCCGCAATGCGTCGGCTGCTGGACCGTATTTTTAGCAACAAGATAACGGTTGGTAAGCTGGCTTCAGCACAGCCCGTGGCAGCAGTAGTCACGTGGAGTGGCACAGCCGGTATAGTACATTTCTGTACGTACCCCGCGCACGCACACGCCAGGGGATCAGGGAGAGGGGCGATAAAGCTGTGGCTAACACATGCACGTGCATATGCACGTCGGCACGCGTGTTGGCCGGCAACACACTAAAGTCACGCAGTTTATATGGTCAAATCTTTTGAGTGATTAATCTGATTATATATCAAGTAGCAACACGGATATAATAAAAGGAAATGTGATTAGTTGCAATAAGTAGCTAGCTTCAGTTGTAAGTAGCAGTAGCTATAGTAAATAGTGATTACTACCCTGTGTTTGGCAAAACAAGACAGCTAAGGGGATCTCGCACGTGCTGTTTCAGCTGTTCATTTCATTTCCGCTTACTTCAGCGGTTACCTCTCGCGCTTGCTCTTGGACACCATTGCGAGAAGACAACGACAAATCTTCTTAGGCTCGTAAATTTCACACGTTTTGTTTTTAGATCACTTACAAAAACTGTCAATGAATACGTACGTTTGCGTGTCACGTACTGTATCTGAATGTCATATAGAATATATAGATAGGTAACCTCCCTCCCCCATACACACACACACCCACTTCCACTCATTTACGCTAAATGGCACACTATTTTCTCCAGAGTAAACACTATGTTCTACTTTCGAACGAGAATTACTGAATACACCCACTGTACAAACGTGGCGAAAGAGAACTATAAGGGTGAGAACATTCTCCCACATTCTTATCTAAAAATAGCCGGAGCCAGTCAATAGAGCAGCTTCACATAACGAACGTATAGTTTGTATGAAATAAGCAAACAGATAATTGCCTTAAAAACACTATTTTATGTTTATATTGTGGATACCATCAGGAGTAGATAATAGGGATAATCCCTATTATCTACTCCTGATGCCATGCATGTGCAACACAACTCAGATCACAACTCAATGTGTAAACACTATTCGATACAAAAAATACGTCTGCCCCAGCAACTGCCGACCCACAACGATAAGAACAACTTGCTAGCTAAGTTTTCCTTACAATTTTAGCAATTTTTTACACGAATTCCGGTATAGAGAGTAATTAAGTGTCAAAGGAAAATATAATATTCCAGAATTCTTAGCAAATGAAATTGGTTAAAATCCGAGACCGAGTCTTTCTGTTTTTAACCCTTCGTTCTCTTTCCTGCTAAATTTTGTTGAATCGACTGACCTCTCTATGTATATATACGAAGGTCTCCGATCTCTATTATAAAACCTTAGTACATACAGGCCAGTGTCTGAGACACTCAAACTTTCAAGCACGTGCAAGCTTCCACCTTTAGGGCCGATTTAGCAGTAAATGAGCACTATGATGATATGATCTCTTCAACACTGGATATCCCATATGAAAGCAAAAGAGCGAGAGAGGAAGGAGAGAGAGAGAGTGAGAGTAAGAGAGAGAGAGAGAGGGGGGGGTGAGAGAGTAAGAGAGAGAGATCTAGAAGAAAGAAAGAAAAAGAGAGACAGAGAGAGACAGTGAGAGAAGGAGAGAGAGCGACAGCGAGAAAGAGAAAGAGAGAAAGAGAGAGAGAGAGAGAGAGAAAGAGAGAGAGAA
>NW_014577330.1:104849-110449 GCF_000485595.1 Priapulus caudatus | reverse complement strand
GAGAGAGAGCGCGAGAGAGAGAGAGATAGAGAGAGAGAAAGAGTAAGAGAAAAAGAGAGATGGGGAGATGGCGAATACATGGCTGCTGTCTGATTCTTACTCGTTTCGGGATTTCCCAGCAGACGACGAACATGGCTAAAATTAGCGGAAGCAATTTCCTTTACGTTTATTGTATTGTTATTTTAAATGCGCCTTGTGTATGCCGGCGCATGCGCAGACTGGCCTCCAATCCGCCGCAATGCGTCGCTGGCCGGGTCGTATTTTTAGCAACAAGGCAGCGGTTATTAAGTTGGCTTCAGCACACCTTGAAACACATTCTGCAACTATATACACACGCACGCACACGCACGAACGCACGCACGCACGAACGCACGCACGCACGCACGCACACACACATACACACACGCGCGCGAAGTAGGCCAGTCAGTGTAGTGCGTCCCTGTACCCCGTACTCACGTTGAAACGTCGGCGGGTACGTATATATGAGTGAAAATGCGGAGTTGAGGGGAGGGCGCTTCCTAGCACAACAGCAGATTGTGTGATGTGGCGGAAAGTTGAAGATGAAAATCTCATGAAAGAATGTTTGAATAACAGTAGAAGTAAATGCGCAGAATAATTAGGCACTGAGGCACTTAGCGCTGCCGTACGCGCTCGCGTGTATGTGCACGCACGCGTAGAATCTACTCGCAGCCCCGTTCGCGAAATTTTTTTCCCCACTTCAGTTCCGGACCCACCATACATAGTGTTTTGTAATATAACTTATAAGGTTCGTATATATATGGTTGGATTATAGTTAGGGTTAGGGTTAGGGTTAGGTGGTATTCATTTTACATTTTGCTTCGAGGAAGTCGAGTGAATGGAGTGCGCTGATTGGCTGTGGTTCGGAACTCGAGTGGGGAAAAAAATTTCGCGCCCCGTTCAAGTGGCTTTCGCAATTGACATGTAGCAACCATAGACCTGCGGGCTGCGCTGCAGGGCCTTCACTGACAAACAATCACCATGAACTCTTCAACGCAGGTAGAGAGCTGCTTGCTATTTGCTCGATCGGTTTAGAACGGCTCTATTTGTATTCGTGCCCATCATGTGAAAATATTCAAGAGGCTTCTTTGCTCTTTCCAGAGAACAAATACTTTATTAACAATAACGCATGTGCTTATGATTCATGCGGTTGCACGTCTGCCAAATTTTCTTTGGACATTAGTTGAAAAATATGGTAATTCCGCGAGGCCGTTCTCTGGCACGAACTGGTTAGTATGGCAGAATTTTCAGGGAGTCACACGGATTCCTGTATGTGTCAAATCAGGGAGTATTTGACTCCGGACTCCCTTTAATTTCGCACCCTGCACATGTATGTACTAGTACTGAAACTATACTGAACACTAAGACTGTAGTTTGACTGTGGTGGACTGTGGCAAGAGGGAGAACATATAAGAAGCTAGGGGTAAAATGATGAGATAAAGAAGAGTAAATGAAAGGGGAGAAGGTAGAGTAGGAAGAAACTGTACAGGAAGTATGGGAGGAGAAAAGGGCAGAGTAGCAGATGGTCGAATAGCTATAGAACCATATCCCTTTGCTCTGCCTGTCGCAGAGCGAAGGGCTATAGTTCTAGAGCTAATGGTCGAAGAGATAGTGGATCGAGGTACTAGATAGTGGAAGAAAGTAGACGCAGAGGAGGTGATGAAGATAGAGCATGGGAAAAACTGGTTGTAACAGAAGAAAGTAGGCACAAAAAGTGAGAAGCTCGAAAATGTAAAGGAAGAGGTGAAGTAAGAGGAGGGGTAAAAAGGTAAGGGTAAATTGAACAAACGTGTTCAAAAATGCTAACAAGATCAAGTACTTTGTTTTATGCAGGACATCTGCAGGGCTGACTGTTTGCACAGCTTTCCAGGAGCAGCACTGGAAGAATCTAGAAGCACAAATCGCGAGTATAAACACGTCGGTGACACGCTTCTGTGCTTTGCCTCCTAACGTGTCGTCCCTTGTCACTATAGGTCACTGCAGGGTCAAGCACGCTGCAAGCACACTCTCCCTGACCTCCCGTACGACTATGGCGCACTCGCGCCCTACATCTCTGCCGAAATCATGCAGCTGCACCACAGCAAGCATCACCAGACGTACGTGAACAACCTGAATGCCGCAGAGGAGCAGCTCGGTGAAGCCCTTCAGCAAGGTATGAAAGAAGCCGGAGGGGAAATACACGCACTACACAGTGTCGCCATCGTCATTGCTGGTCCTCAATCTCCCGCTGGCAATATGTGGAAGATGTGATGTATGCAAGTGAATTCACTATTTGATTTACCTAAATATTAGTGTACAGATAAACTGTAATACTTTTTATAGTATTTACTATAAATATACAGCAACTATAACTTATGTACATGTTCATTAGCTTCAGGCTCTGTACTGCCGTACTGGCAAACAAATGACACTTCTGCCCAATGTAAAGAAGAGCGGGAGTTACCAGATAAGTTGGACTGATACTGCGGAACCAGATCAGAGTGTTTTCATACACAGGTTAAATACCCCTATAAACCTTTATATTTGTATACATAATATTTGTATACATCTATGCGCAAGGCATTATTTGTTTAAAATTTTTTTGTTGCAAGTCAATCATAATCTTTTTCCACATGTTAGAAATGCTATGGAACAAGCCGGCTGAGACATGCTAAAGTTGGTGGAGCAAGGTCGAATTCGAAATCTGAAAATGATGAGGAGGAGCCCATACTCAAGAAAGAGATAAAAATACGCCAAAGTCACCCTAAATCAAGTTTTTCAGGTGAACCCTGGTGATGGCGTTGTGTTTTCATAAAGCAGACAATGTGCTATGTATTTTCCTGGCCTCCTTGAACTTCTGCAGATGTGTGTCCATGGGATTATCAATTAGGTGGTTTGCTAATTCTCTCCTAATATTGTACAAAGGGCGCCGCCCCGGCGCCCGCGCGCCGCCCGCCCGCCCGCGCCGGCGCCGCGGCAGGCCCCGCCGCGCGGCCGCGCGGCGGGCCCGCGCCGCCCGCCGCCGCCGGGCGGGCCGGCCCCCGGCGCCCATATATTAGGTTTCACCGTTAACGTAGATATCAATTAACGTCGCAACCGTAAACGCCCGGACTGGGGAGGCCAGATTAAGCGCACGAAAACGATTCGATTAAATACCAGATATGTAATGTACCTTTATTGTATAATAGTGTAGCCCTAATGTAAAATAAAAACATGTCCAAGCTATTAATTGTTAGTGTTCCTTTTTAATTTTTGAGCTCTATCAATTGTGCACATACTTGAAAACCCCCCCCCCACCCCCCCCCCCCCCCCTCCCCCCCCCGCCCCCCCCCCCCCCCCCCCCCCCCCCCCCCCCCCCCCCCTCCTCCCCCCCCCCCCCCCCCCCTCTATATTAACTTATTTTTAATGGCAAAATTGACAAAAAACTAAAAATTAAACTATAATTTGTTCATAGCGCTTAACAGATCGCATTGTCAATTTAAATGAATGTAAAATTCCGCTGATGTTCCATGAAATAATGTCGCATTCACCATTCTTTTTTGCTTTGTGAAGGCATTAATTACCACATATTAATATTCATATTGAAGTGTACGTACACATGGTTGGGCAGGAAATTTTACGTTACAAGGACGTTGTCATCACAATCATACAACGTTGTGGCAACGTTTCAGGGAATCTACAATAGGCGTGTTCACGATTGTGTCCAAGTAAAAAACGCGCTGCTCATCCCGCTAATAGCAGAGGATAATAGTGAGGCGCTAATTGTGTCGTTGTTCCACACAGGCGGAATATCTCGGGGCTAATCGCGAGCGGGATAACACGCCGCGGGGTGGCAATATAAGCGTCGCTTATTCCAGAATGTAGCGGCAGTCGAAGTGTTCTTTGGGCAGTGCGCTATTTTGAGCGGCGATTTAGTGAGCCTAATTGCGTTCAAACCCACTTGTAAAAAAGCTCGGTTTTTCGAAGTGGGCTGCACAAAACCGGGTTTCTGCCAGCCCAGCTAACTTCGCGCGCAGGGTGATAAAGCGCACGGCTAAAATAACGTTGCCCCCAAACATTGGTATCACGTTTTCAACCAACGTAAGTGAAACGTTGTGACCAACGTCTGCACAACGTTATATGGTTAGCTTTGGGATAGGCAGCATATATTATATGCTGCAATAGGATACATGCATATAACACAATGTGTTATACTGATATCTATAGCTGTCGCCTCGTATGACGTGACCTGTGTCGACTCTTGCCGCCACTGATACCAGAATTGTGGCGCAAAACGCGTTTTTTCGAGGTTTGCTTTTTCGTTGAGGGAATATCAGGCCTTGGATACAATCATTTTTACCAGTTTATTTTTCCATAGCCTAACGTTCAGTTCAAAGTGTAGCGAGTTTATTTACTTAGTCTCTTTAAGTCGGTTTGTCACAAAAATGTGCGTGGGAATGCATCTTTAACTTTATATCTAACTTCAGCATTTGATCTAAACGTGAATGCACTAAAAGGTGTATGCTATAAAACTCGGATACTTAGCATTCGCCTCTCCGAATATGTAGCTCTCCAGCTAGTCCAGTCATATGTGCATGCAATTTACATATTAAGCGTGTAGAAGATATGGGGGTTAACTCAGGCCTTGCACACAAATGGACAATTTCTTATCACATGAAAGCAATCTTATATTTTATGCATAAGTGGGCGAAATATTTTTGTTTAAGACAAGCAATGATTAAGTAAATGTAATAGAGATTAATAATTTCGCTAATATTGTATTTACTCAGTTGTTATAATTAGGCATCAATTAAATGTAAATTCTCGCCATATAAAGTGTGAACATAGGGTTAAAGGCACTGCTGGAAACTTGAAATAACAATGAGCCGAACATAAACGGCGAGACACGTATATTCGACAACAAAATTCTGCCAAAAATATATTACTAGGGCCCAACCACCGACGCCATTTATTAGGCAACAGAAAAAAAGAAGAAATGGAGGACAAAAAAAAGAGAAATAAATTGGAATCCAATGATGGAGACTGACCACTTGGTTGACGGCGCCTCCCTCGAGGAGGAGAGGTTCTTCCAGAAGATGCTGGATTGATGTGCCCACGCGCCGTTGAACTTGATAGCCTGCTGCAGAGCCACGACCTTTGTCACGTTGCGCTGGCCGAAACAAAATGTGAAATTCCAAATAATTACCTACTGTATAAGCTGTATATTTCGCTGTTTAATTTTCCGCAAATTTCGCGAAGGCGCATCCCCGGGACCGTGAAAATAACAACACGCAAATCATTTTCATACCGAATTAAACATAAGTAACCGACCGCGAAATTAACCACTCGCGAAATTGTCGCGTCAAGGTTGAATTCATGGAAATATCTGTACGCGAAAAATACGGTTTTACAGTAATTGCCCCCGGAATACTTTTGAATGCAGTATATCTAAAAAGTGATCCCTCACATATTAGTGTTTATTTACGAGTTGTTTTCTATTTATATCACAGTGATAGAAGAGGGTGATCAATGGTTAATGATTTAATATTTTTATTACCGATTAAGTGGAATGTATTAAAATGCAATATATATAGCTTTTATATATTTATTTTTATTTTTATATA
>NW_014577330.1:96302-104839 GCF_000485595.1 Priapulus caudatus | reverse complement strand
TAGAGATATATCTCTATATTATACACTCCTAATGTGATGTATGCTGTTATATACATCATTCTATATGAACGAACTATTCTGATGTTTTTTTAGAGAATAACATCCCGCATGCATTATTCACATGTTTAGCCCACTATTGCACCCCAGGTAAAGGTAAATGGCTTTCGAGTTTCGTGTTTGCTAATATCCCGACTGTTGCGAATACACGAATATATTTCTTATTGATAGCGCTTAATTTTCCTGCCAAAACCTCGTATTAAAATCTCGTGTTTAGATAGCCCTGCGTTGCTATGATACGAATGGTAATTTTGCTGATGGTTTTGTAATCAGGGTCTTGTTGTCAGGTACAAATTAGTCTCAACATTAGTCTTATCGTGAATTTTTTTCTCTCAGACCGTTGATAGAAACATCGTTTACTTACGAGCATAAAAAAATCCTAGCGAATTTCCTCATTACTTTACAAAACAATGCTGTCAACGCTCTATGAAAAAAGGGTTAACGTTAGGACTAATGTTCATACTATCTTCTTTCTAAAAACGCCCTATTACCATTTATTGGAGGATTTTGGAAGTGTGTGACTCTGACAAGAGCCCAATGTGCAAATCCGGAACGGCCGGACTGGGGAAAGAATATAGAGTTTACGAGGTAGCATTTGAGATGTGCGTGAATACGTTTACATCCGTGTATTCTGACCACGATTCTGATCCATCAATAGAGCGAAATGAATTAGCCTCCCGATGCTTTTTAAAAGAGTCATTAAAAATCTACACCTAACAATACATGGATATTTTTAGATTTATTGATACTATGTATGAACAAAGAGTAAGTTATTGCCCCGTGTTAGTATATATCTGGTGAGTAATCCGAAACGAGTCAACTCATCGACTACAGCAGAAAATACGGTACGTGTCCGATTGCGTCCGTTACTGCGCCCATGTGGTGTGTGTGAACCTGTGTGCACCAACCATCTTATTGGGATCGGCGTTGTGCTGCGTGTCTGTGTGCGTGTGGCGTGTGTAGTGTGTGTTTTTGTGTGTGTGAGTGTGTGTGTGTGTGTGTGCGTGCGTGTGCGGAGTGTGTGTGTGTGTATGCGCGCGTGCGTGTGTTGTGTGTGTGTGTGTGTGTGTGTGTGTGTGTGTGTTGTGTGTGGTGTGTGTGTGTGTGTGTGTTGTGTGTGTGTGTGTGTGTGTGTGTGTGTGTGTGCTGTGTGTGTGGTGTATGGCCTACGAAGTTGCCCAGAGATTACATGCGTGTTTTTACTCTCCGCGCAACGGAGTTGCAGGGTAGGTAATGTGATCGCTCCGTGTGTGTGTTCGTGTGTTGTGTCGCTTGCCAGCAGCGAGCCAGCTGTTATACACTGGTAACATGTTAGCATCGCGTTGGGCGAATCGATTCAGCACCAGCTCGCCTTAGGGCGTCGACGTCAGCAGCAGTCGCCTTAGGGCCGTTTTAGTCACAGCAGCAGCCAGCAGGCGACACGCTGTTATACACATGTATTACAGTTACACGCTCGCGGAGGTATGCACTCTCTTTGAGTGCCCTCTGTCTAGTTAAAATTGTTGTGCTGTCGTGAAGTATTTGTTCTCTGGAAAGAGCAAGAAGCGCTCGTGAATATTTTCACCTGATGGGCCAGAATACAAATAGAGCCGTTCTAAACCGATCGAGCAAATAGCAAGCAGCTCTCTACTGCGCTTGAACGAGTTCATGGTGATTGTTTGCAGTGAAGGCCCTGCAGCGCCAGCCGCCAGGTCTATGCGTTGCTACATGTCAATTGCGAAAGGCCACTTGAACGGGCGCGCCGAAAGTTTTTTTCCCACTCGAGTCTCGCGAACCACGCCCAATCAGGCCGCCACTCAATTATACACTCGACTTCCTCGCAAGCCAAATGCTAAAATTGAATACCACTAACTCTAACCCTAGAATAGTATCGTATCATATAGAATGATGTATATAACAGCATACATCACATTAGGAGTGTATAATATAGAGATATATATCTATATTATACACTCCTGATCATGTAAAGAGTATGATACAGATATCGGGATCACTAACAATAAATTACACTTCCCAGAAAACAGATAGACATCCCTGTAGCATTCCCATATGATACAGAAAATACTATGAACATAGATATACAATACACAGGCGTAGATGCGTGCATGCATGCACACACGCACACACACACACATACACATACACATACCCTGACACATACACACCTACACCCACGCATGCACGCACGCACGCACGCACGCACGCACGCACGCAATCACACACATATATATATATATACACATTCAATATACATTCTGTTATACACACATACATATATACAGTATACATTATATAATCATGGTAATACATGTCACGACAATATACGTATTATGAGAATACCATGCAGATATATTACAAGCTATGATACAACGCACACAAACACGCACGCACGCACGCACGCACGCACACACACACAAATTTAATAAAAATAGAATGCAATACAATTCAGTTCAATCAAGTCGAGGAACAACCATGAAACAATGTATCCCCATTTCGTGCAAATATTGGTATCTGGTATCAGATATTGCTATACCTTTATCCAGGTTACCTCTCAACCCTACAACAATATGCTGTGACCTGCTTATACAACATGGTTAGAAAGCTATGGCATGTTATGCATTGTGGATACTATGAAACGCGCAATTCATCAACGAATAAAAAATATTACCGTCGATCAAATCATTTATAGCAAAAGCTTATATCAACTATCACAGCCAATTTGATAGCAGCTAAACAACATAATGGCACGATCTCGATCTATGGATGCCACCCACTTGCAACTACATTTTCTCGTAGGTCAATGTGTACTGGCAGGACTTGCACGTCTTGCTAAAAATGTCGTCTGCCTCGTCATAAGATTCTGGGCCATACTCATGCTGATGCGGTCCTGTGTCCTTCTTATAAAGACTACTCCGTACCTCCATTCTCAGTGCTGTGAAAGGCAAGAGAGCATGACATAATGGTTGCATTATATAATCGATTAATAAGGATGTTCGATACACCATAACAGTATGCAGTATTGATGACCAAAATACTGTAATTTATAATAGATACATATTCTGCTTTATATTTGGAAAATTCGTATTTGAGCACCAATACTGAATATACCTTTCAGTTTCTTGTTGAATTGTTTTTGTTTGGTTGTCTGTCTGTTCTCCTCCCTCTGTTCTCTTGCCTCCTCCAACTTTTCCTGGGACTCCCAAACTTCCATGGCACGTGCTTCCACCTGTTGGGAAAAATAAGTAAAACTTTCTTAGTTGCACTATACAACATTACTGCCGCACTTTATAACATATATACTACCATTCCCATACACACGTGGGCTTTTAAGTATTACATGTAGCAAGCTAACATATTTAACCATGCATGTATCCCTTGATAGTTTATTTTCTACACTTTTATGTGAAGTGTGAAAAATTAATGTCACATAAAATAAACCAAGTAAATTAATAACTATTTGAACAATAACGCAGCTAAATCAGTGAATGGATACCGACAAATGAATACAAAACCAGCAATACTGGCAGCACATGAATACATGCATTCTATTGGATACTCAAATACCTGTGATCTGAGAAAGAGTTTCATGTCTCCCCACCGATCGTTGTGAGGATTTTTGCGAACGATGTATCGGAGTAGTGGTTCTCTCTTTTCAAGGTCACAGTCTTTCAGTAGAAACTCACTCTTCGCCACAGTCTTTGTTACCAATGCATGCTTTCCATCATTATCTCTGGAGGTGCAACATACAAATATAAGCTGGCCAGCAAAACTTGTGCCATAAGTAGACACAAATTGTTTGCATGAAAGACATTCAACTATGACAGTTGGTTACATGTCTCGAATTTGTATAATTCCACAGAGTAAACCAAATTAAAAATATTATACAGTGGAATGCCAAGCGTTAAAAGGCCAAAATAGCAGCATCATTATCAGCTGTTATACTAACTGCTTGTAATACACAACTAACTGCTGAAACACGTGTGTTTCTCACCTACAATTATTGCAGACAGACAGACCGAATTTTTCGTATAGAAATGATTCGTAAAAGTCCTTTCCACATTCTTCGCAAGTCAGCACTGCATCCCCCGCCGACGGACCTGTAATACCCGCCAATATGATGACTTTAACTGCTGAATGCACGTTGTCACAGGACATTCAAGAAGAAGCAGAACCATCATTTTAATGGAAACTTTGTGAAGCCATCTCGGCACACTTTGATAAACGTCGGTCTTACTTACTAGCATCAATCAAATATAAATATGAGTAGTTCTAATATTTGATCCTTCCCAAAACCAGACCAGGTCTAAATTTTCACAGTGTGTATATGATATCCTGTATCAATGGGATGCAACCTGTGAGAACAGCTATAGTTGTGAATTTGATCCTTCACCAAACCAGACCAGGCCTAAATTTTCACAGCGTGTAGATGCTATTCTGTACTAATGGGACACAAACTATGACAACAGCTACAGTTAATGTGACATCTCCTGCACTATTTTGAAGAGATTCCTCCGCTTTTCGCCATGGCTTCTTACCGGTTGGATAGACGATGTTATTACGTGGCATAGCAGTCTGGGCATCTTCATCCTCCTCTGGCAGCAGAAAACCTGCACCAGTATCAATGACAGTTGGTGGTTTTCTATCATTACTGCAACAAGAACTATATTTGTGGTGGAATTATAGCTAATTCCACATGCACATCGTAAGCATACCTACAGGAATAAGAGTAATTGCATTGCTCAATCATACAGATGAATGCAAGCAGCCTAGCTCTACAACTGGTGCTGGGGAACAGTGGGACATGGATTTGATGATTGCCTTTAGCCTCTACTTCTGCAATAAACTAGAACTCCATGCACTGATGTGTTTAATACCCATTTTTATTCATGTGTCACTCACCCATGATTATAACCTGGTATGTAGCAGTAGTGTCTAATAGCAATGTATTGCAACAGAATCAACAATTGCATCTGGCAAAAATATTATTGCCAAGCAAAATACAAAAAGACATTGTCTCAGTTAACAATCTGGTTCCTGTGGCTCATGGTCGATGGCACTGTGAGAAATGAATTACCTTTTAGCATCTCCTCTTCTATTCGGATAAGGAGATGGTCTGCTGACAAGCTTTGACTTCTTCAACTGTAAAGCCTTTAGTCTGTTCCGCTCAGCACGTGTCTTCTGTGCTTCAGACAGTTCTGCGCCCGAGGATGTAGACATTGCTTCTGCGAAAAACAGCAACATGATGGGTGTTGTTAATGGCTTCAAGTCCTGGGACTATGGTATATCTAGATACAATAATGTAACCCAACAAGAGTAGGGATAATGTAACCCTACTCTTGTTGGGTTCAAGAGTAGGGGTAATGTAACCCTACTCTTGTTGGGGTTAAGAGTAGGGGTAATGTAACCCTACTCTTGTTGGGGTTAAGAGTAGGGGTAATGTAACCCTACTCTTGTTGGGTTACATTATTGTATCCATGGTATATCCTACAACCTGCTGTGCTGGTGGTCTGAAAATGCACTGACCCGTTGTTTTAGGTGGTGCAGGTTGTAGCTAGGCTACATTGTACTTAGTTTGGTTCTAAATCAGATTCATTTACAGACTGCAATTTTGTATGTGATAACTTTTTTGGAATGGTAGGCGTGGTCCACTATAAGGTAATGTACTTATTAACTACACAAGGTGCCAGTTATTCTAGCATTCGTTAAAATTGCATAATCGATGGGCCTATTATGCCTTTAATAAAAATAAAAATAAATATATAAAAGCTATATATATGCATTTTAATACATTCCACTTAATCGTAATAAAAATATTAAATCATTAACCATTATCACCCTCTTCTATCACTGTGATATAAATAGAAACAACTCGTAAATAAACACTATATGTGAGGATCACTTTTTAGATATATGCATTCAAAGTATTCCGGGGCAATTACTGTAAGCCGTATTTTTCGCGTACAGATATTTCCGTGAATTCAGATTTGACGGACAATTTCGCGAGTGGTTAATTTCGCGGTCAGTTACTTATGTATTATTCGGTATGAATGATTTGCGTGTTGTTATTTTCACGGTCGGGGATGCGTTCGCGAAATTTGCGAAAATTAAACAGCGAAATATACAGCTTATACAGTAGGTAATTATTTGGAATTTCGCATTTGTTTCGGCCAGGCAACGTGACAAAGGTCGTGGCTCTGCAGCAGGCTATCAAGTTCAACGGCGGTGGGCACATCAATCACAGCATCTTCTGGAAGAACCTCTCCTCCGAGGGAGGCGGTCAACCAAGTGGTCAGTCTACCATCATTGGATTCCAATTAATTTCTCTTTTCTTTGTCCTCCATTTCTTTTTTTTTCTGTTGCTAATAATGCTCGGTGGTTGGGCTAGTATATATTTTTGCAGAATTTTTTTTTCGAATATACGTTCTCGCGTTTATTTGGTCATTGTTATTTCAAGTATTCCAGCAGTGCTTTAACCCTATGTTCACATTTAAATGGCGAGAATTTACATTTAATTGATGCTAATTATAACAACTGGTAATACAATATTAGGAAATTTAATTCCTATTACATTTACTTAATCATTCTTGTCTTAAACACAAATATTTCCCCACTTATGCAATATAAGATTGCTTTCATGTGATAAGAAATTGTCCATTTTGGGTTGCAAGCCTGATTAAACCCACCATATCTTTACCTGCTTAAATGTAAATTGCATGCACATATGATGGACTAGCTGGAACTACATATTCAACATCTAAGTATCCGAGTTTTTACATACACTTTAGTGCATTCATTACTATGAGTATGCGATCATGACTTCCACCACTGCTGAGAAGGTGATCGACCGATTGGAGGAAATATATGGTCGACATGGACTCCCCAATACTATAAAATGGGACAAAAGACCCCAGTTTAGGTCACAAGAATTCGCAGATCATTGTAAGGAAAACGGGATAGTCCATCTGAAAGTTACCGCTAGGTGGGCTCAAGCCAATGGGGAAGTGGATAGGCAAAACGACTCCCTTCTCAAACGAATCCGAATCGCACAAGTTGAGGAGAAGGATTGGAGAAAGGAGCTGCGGAAATACGTGGGCAAATATCGTGGATTGGAACATGCTACGACGAGCCGGAGCCCGGCAGAACTGCTGTTTGGTCGTAAAATCCGAGGAAAACTCCCCGTATTCTGTGTGGACAGTTTTGCGGATCTCGAAGTGCACGACAAGGACTCCGAAAATAAAGGAAAAGCAAAACTCTACGCAGACAAACAGCGCAACGCGTCATATTCTGAAGTGAAAGTTGGTGACAAAATGCTGGTTAAACAACCCAAAGTAGACAAATTGTCTACCAATTTTAATCCCGAGCCATACACCCTAGTTCAGAAAATGGGGAATAGTTTAGTAGTTGAATCCCCTAGGGGTATCAGGTATTCACAGAATACCACCCATGTGAAGAAGTTTATGGATGGGGAAGTAGGGCATATTGTCACCGATCAGATCGGGGTAAGTCAAGAGTCCGATGGGGGTCAGAGTAGCGAAGGCCCAACCATAACTGCCTCAGGAAAGGGCAGAATTGATACCGGTGGGAAGGTGCCCACACCCACAACCCCGTCTCGCGTTATAGGTGAAAGCAGTGCGACTACCCCACCAGTGCTGAGTGCCGCAAGGTGGTAGGGCGAGATCGCAGAGACAGAGATGTCTGCCTGCTAAATTTCAAGACTGATGGGCTAAATTTCAAGACTGTGATGGGCTAAATTTGACCGACTGTCCCCATGGCATCACATTAGAACTGAACTGAATGTGTCTGTATATCATAGTCACATGTTTGTAAGTTCCATTTAGAGAGTTGCATTCTATAGCTCTAGTAGTAATTTGTCCACTGTTAGGCTTACGAGTTAAGAATGTGCGAAATATAATAGTTGTTGTTCACAA
The DNA here is from genome assembly GCF_000485595.1 of Priapulus caudatus. Taxonomy (NCBI): domain Eukaryota; kingdom Metazoa; phylum Priapulida; class Priapulimorpha; order Priapulimorphida; family Priapulidae; genus Priapulus; species Priapulus caudatus. The sequence continues at coordinate 96,854 of NW_014577330.1, read as the reverse complement.
GTGGTGTGCTACCAGTTGAACTGAGTTTAAGCATTTAATTTGGTTGTGCTGTTTCCAGAGTGTGAGGCAATTTCCTTAGACAGGTGATGTAAATAAGCGGTAAAACTCATGCCATTGGCAAGGACTGTTTAGACTGACAGGCTGTAGGGAGGTTTTTCTTAAAAGAAGGAGGGATGTCGTGTCTACATCGGACAACCGAATGTTGTAGTAGTTTCTATCCTTGTATGAGGTCAAAGGTTATAGAGCCTCGTTCTGGGCTCCCGCAATATGGCGTTTCCTGAATAAAAGCAAGTCACATTTCTGTTGATTAAATTCGTTTATCTTAGTTCGATCTGTTGGCATCAGCCGTGAATCAGTGTTCAACGATAGAAGAACATAACACTATTGAAACACTGTGAACCCATACAACCATGGCCTGTGAATCTGTGCAACTTCTAGTTACACAGCGATAACACCTGCAGGGGTAGTAATTGTATCCCCCGCGACGAAGTCGGCGGGGATACTAGATGGTTTGACGTCTCCCCAGCCGCCGCCGCAGACAATTTCCCTTCC
>NW_014577330.1:94742-96292 GCF_000485595.1 Priapulus caudatus | reverse complement strand
CTTATTATGATAAGGACGTGCCAACCAAGGTCATCGCTGATGCAGGCTCGGTCGGCATAGGCGCTGTGCTGGCCCAGGAGCAAAAGGGTGGACTAGTACCTGTAGGTATATATACGGTCGGAAATTTGAACTATTAACAGACCACAAACCGTTGGAGGCAATCTATGGGCCAAGATCAAAACCATGCGCACGCATTGAGCGGTGGGTTTTGAGATTGCAGCCGTACGACTACAAAGTGGTGTACATACCTGGGCATTCAAATATAGCAGACCCGTTGTCCCGTCTTTTTAGTGCTAAGTGTAAACTGAGACACGACCATGGTGCAGAGGAGTACGTACGCTTTATTGCTGTTACCGCGACACCTCGGGCACTGACTACTAGGCAAGTGGAGGAAGCCGCAGCTGAGGACGAGGAACTCTGTAGGTACTGTAAAAGAAGCAATTCGCTCGGGCAATTTTGAAAAGTGCAAGTCATATGCACCTATTGGCCCTGAACTGTATATAATCGGACATTTAGTCTTACGCGGAATGCGCATAATCATACCGCAAAAGCTGAGGGCCCAAACTCTGGCCCTAGCTCACGAGGGACACCTGGGAATTGTCGGCACCAAACAGAACCTGAGGACGAAAGTTTTGTGGCCCGGCATAGACAAAGCAGCGGAGAGACACTGTAAAGCCTGTCATGGGTGCCAGGCCGTGTCACGACCTAGCCCACCATATCTAAGGCCCACTCAATTGCCGGATGGGCCATGGCAAGATCTAGTGACTGACTTGTTGGGACCACTTCCCTCAGGACACTCTACTTCTGGTCGTAGTAGACTATTATAGCCGATACTATGATTATGCGATCATGACTTCCACCACTGCTGAGAAGGTGATCGACCGATTGGAGGAAATATATGGTCGACATGGACTCCCCGTTACTATAAAATCGGACTTAGGACCCCAGTTTAGGTCACAGGAATTCGCAGATCATTGTGAGGAAAACGGAATAGTTCATCTAAAAGTTACCGCTTGGTGGGCTCAAGCCAACGGGGAAGTGGAGAGGCAAAACGACTCCCTTCTCAAACGAATCAGAATCGCACAAGTTGAGGAGAAGGATTGGAGAAAGGAGCTGCGGAAATACGTGGGCAAATATCGTGGATTGGAACATGCTACGACGGGCCGGAGCCCGGCAGAACGGCTGTTTGGTCGTAAAATCCGAGGAAAACTCCCCGTATTCTGTGTGGACAGTTTTGCAGATCTCGAAGTGCGCCCCAAGGACTCCGAAAATAAGGGAAAAGCAAAACTCTACGCAGACAAACGGCGCAACGCGTCATATTCTGAAGTGAAAGTTGGTGACAAAGTGCTGGTTAAACAACCCAAAGTAGACAAATTGTCTACCAATTTTAATCCCGAGCCATACACCCTAGTTCAGAAAATGGGGAATAGTTTAGTAGTTGAATCCCCTATGGGTATTAGGTATTCACGGAATACCACCCATGTGAAGAAGTTTATGGATGGGGAAGTAGGGCATGGTGTCACTGATCAGATCGGGGTAAGTCAAGAGTC
>NW_014577330.1:86054-90990 GCF_000485595.1 Priapulus caudatus | reverse complement strand
GGACACCGCGAAATTGGAATAAACACGCGAAATATACCAGGCTTATACAGCTAGCGTAATTATTTGGACATTTTCACATTTGTTCTCGGCCAGGCAACGTGACAAAGCGTCGTGTGCTCTGCCAGCAGGCTATCAAGCTTCAACGCGCGGTGGGCACATCAATCACAGCATCTTCTGGGAAGAACCTCTCCTCCCGAGGGAGGCCGGTCAACCAAGTGGTCAGTCTACCATCATTGCGATTCCAATTTATTTCTCTTTTTCTTTGTCCTCCATTTCTTTTTTTTTCTGTTGCTAATAAATGCTCGCCGTGGTTGGGCCTAGTATATATTTTTGCCCAGAAAATTTTTTTTTCGAATATACGTTCTCGCGTTTATTTGGTCATTGTTATTTCAAGTATTCCAGCAGTGCTTTAACCCTATGTTCACATTTAAATGCGAGAATTTACATTTAATTGATGCTAATTATAACAACTGGTAATACAATATTAGGAAATTTTAATTTCTATTACATTTACTTAATCATTCTTGTCTTAACAACACAAAATATTTGCCCCACTTATGCCAAATATAAGATTGCTTTCATGTGATTAAGAAATTGTCCATTTTGGTTGCAAGCCTGATTAAACCCACCCATATCTCTTACCTGCTTAAATGTAAATTGCCATGCACATATGATTGGACTAGCTGGAACTACATATTCAACATCTAAGTATCCGAGTTTTTACATACACTTTAGTGCATTCACGTTTAGATCAAATGGCGTGAAGTTTAGTCATAGATAAACGTTTAAAGATGGCATTCCCACGCCACATATTTCTGTGACAAACACTGTTAAAGAGCACGTAAGTAAATAAAGCTCGCCTACACTTAACTTGAACGTTACGCTTTGAAAATCATAAACTGTAAAAATATGTATCAAGCCTATATTCCCTCAACGAAAAAGCAACTCGAAAAACGCATTTGGCCGCAATTCTGTATCATGGCGGCAAGAGTCGACACAGGTCACGTATCAGCACAGCTATAGATATCATATAACACATGTGTTATATGATATCTATGAGCATATAATATATGCAGCCTTCCCCAGCTAACCATATAACGTTGTGGCAACGTTGTCACAACGTTTCACTTACGTTGTGAAAACGTGATACAATGTTGTGGCAACGTTATTTTAGGTGCGTTCACACTGGCGCGAATTAGCGGGCTGCAAAACCCGGTTTTTGCAGCCCGCTCGAAAAACCAAGCTTTTTACAAGTGTGAACGCAATTAGCTCACTAAATCGCGCTCAAAATAGCGCGCTGCAAAGAACACTTCCGACTGCGCTAATTTGGAATAAGCGCGCTTATTTGCACCGCGTCGTGTTATCCCGCTCGGCGATTAGCGAGATATTTCCGCCTGTGTGAACAACGACACAATTAGCTCACTATTATCTCCGCTATTAGCGGGATGAGCAGCGCGGTTTTTCTTGTGTGTGAACACGCCCATTGTAGATTCCCCTGAACGTTGCCACAACGTTGTATATTGTGATACAACGTTGTAACGTAACATTCCTGCAACCATGTGTACGTACACCTTCAAATGAATATTAAATGTGTAATTTAATGTTCAAAGCAGAAAAGAATGGTGACATGGACATTATTTCATGGGAACATCAGGGAATTTTACATTCATTTAAATTGACAATGCGATCTGTAAGCGCATGAAATACATAATTTTAGTTTGTAATTTTTGCCATAAAAAATAAGTTAATATATATTTCAAGTATGTTGCACAATTGATAGAGTTCAAAAATTAAAAAGGAACACTAACAATTAATAGCTTGACAGTTTTTATTTTGCATTAGGGTACACTATATACAATAAAGGTACATTACATATCTGGTATTTAATCCGAATCGTTTTCGTGCGCTAAATCTGCCTCCCGGTCCCGGCGTTTACGGTTGGACGTTATTGATATCGTACGTTAACGGTGAAACCTATATATGGCTTGTACAATATTAGGACAGATTAGCAAACCACCTAATTGATAATCCCCATGGACACACATCTGCAGAGTTCAAGAGGCCAAAAATACATAAGCAATTGTCTGCTTTATGAAAACACACCATCACCAGGTTCACTCTGAAAACTTGTGGTGACTTGGCATTTTTCTCTTTCTTGAGTATGGCTCCTCCTCATCATCAGATTCGAATTCGACCTCTGCTCCACCAACTTAGCATGTCTCAGGGCTTTTCCATAGCATTTCTACATGTGAAAAAAAGATATGATTGTTGAACAAAAATTTTAACAAAATAATGCCTTGGCCATAGATGGTATACACAATTGTTATGTATACAAATATAAGGTTAAATAGGGTATTTAACCTGTGTATGAAAACACTCTGATCTGGTTCCCAGATCAGTCCAACTTATCTGGTAACTCCGCTCTCTTTACATGGGCAGAAATGTCATTTGTTTGCCAGTAGCAATACAGAACCTGAAGATAATGAACATGTACATAATTATAGTGCTGTAGTATAATTCTAAACTTAAGGTTGCTTTGTAATTAATGTGTGAGACATTTTCCAGATAAGTCATAACTTTCCAATAAACATTGTCAGTGTCAAAACACAGGCCGATTAATGAAGTTAGTCGTGTACATTAACCATGTTAACTGCCACTGATGTAAGAGTGCCTCCAGGCACGCATATCATAAGCATATCGAAACAGAATAATATGATAATAATGTCACCCCTTCTTGCTATCCATGACTTGTGGATCACAAACTTGAGGTTCATGACCTCCAGCGCTTGGCAACACCGCATATGGCAACAACACGTCAAAACATCGCCGCAATGCGGCAAACGCGTAATCGCTGTTTGAAACATTCGACATGACACTTTCACTTTGTAGTCTAAAAGCTTTGAATGAACGTATTCCTGAGCAATTGTCTTTTACCTATACCACATATATAGGCACACAAGTACAAACGTGCAATGTTAAAATAATTAATTTTTGCCTGATTTTATGTTTTTTGCTTGAAACTTCGAGGCAGGGCACATTTAAGAGATAGTTAAACAGGTGGAATCGTGCTGGTGCAGATAATGTTATATTTGTATGTTATTTTATGTTATGTTATTATGTTATGTTATATGCTATGTTATGTTATGTAATACATGTAATGTTCGTCTTACAGCCGACCTGATGGATCAGATCCACATCGACTTTGGAACGTTTGAGAACATGCAGAACCAGATGACAGCAGCAACGGTGGCGGTGCAGGGCTCTGGCTGGGGTTGGCTCGGTTACAGCAAGCAAAATGGAGGCCTGCGTGTCCTGGCCTGTGCCAATCAGGATCCACTAGAGGGCACCACAGGTGAGATATATATTCAAGCAAAATATATGTTTTAGAATCGTCCAGTTTCGTGCGTTTGGCGTTTTATTTGCTGGATGTGGTTCGACATGATACTGCGTAGATGTTTTGCGCTATGAGGTAATTGTCGTTTGACAAGGTCTAGTAATCCACCATGTAGGTTTCGATGTGTAACAGTAAGTTTTCACAGTAAGTCTGAAAAACCAGCCAGGCCTTATTTCGAAAATTTTGTTTTCTAATAAATAACATAATAAACCCCATGAAAATTTCCCATCAGTCCTGCTCACCAGTCGAGCTTACTGGTACCGAACTGGAGTACGACGGACTGACATTACCAACACTCATACACGTAAAATATGTTTATTGCTATTGCATGCCAATTGAAGCTGATTCCGAGTTTTCTGCCATAGGGTTTGTGCCGCTCCTGGGCATCGATGTCTGGGAACACGCGTACTATCTGCAATATAAGAACGTTCGTCCAGATTACGTGAAGGCTATCTGGAATGTCGTGAACTGGAAGGATGTCCAGGAGAGATTTGTCACAGCCAGACAGAGTTAAGAGGGATAATAATGAAACGAAGATAAGCAGAGTCGCACGTGACGCGGACGACTGAACGTGTGTTTCCAGTACTGCTTCGCTCCACACACGGTCTTCGATGCGAAAACCCTGACAAAAGTCACATCGCTAGCTCTGGCTCTTGGATAGAATTCACTGAAGATTAATCAAATGCCTTTAGATAGAGTGTACTGACCAAACATGGTATCCCTTTACAATGTTGGCATTTAGCTGTTTGCCCAAAGGTTTACATGCACTGACCACTGTGGAAAAACTCCTTACAATGTAAGCTAATATGTGCAAAATCATGTACAGTCATCATGAAGTTACATATAGGTGATAGTAATTGTGATAAACGGTCACGCCACACCACGTGGACACAGGGGATTGCTAGTGTAAATGCTACCGGTGATGCAACCAAACTTTTCCAACAAAAATTATGTGTTCTGTTATGGTTAGCTTCAAGATGTACATAGCAATTAGGTTTTACGTGGTAATAAAATAGGGTTTTCATAGAAATTGCCACTACAATCTTGGTAGTTATTATGCGTAAACTGTTTTGAAGATTGCTGTCGAATATGGAAATATGGAATTGTGTTAAATACCAGTTTGTAATGAGTAGAAATTAGTTGAGAAATGTATTTTCGTTTTATTTCTGAAACGATTCACAATTGCAATTGATTTTTGAAAATAAAACAATAATCCATTCATGACGTATTTAACTCAGCTATTCTACCATACAGTTTTTCAACATGAATAAAATCTCATGCCAAAACGCACCTGGTCACTGGTTCTATTTTGCAAAATTCAAATAGCCAAGACTGAAGCTTTGGATATAATATGATAAATATAGCATATTTTTGCAAATTGTGTGAGGTTATATCGTGAACGTTTGGTACAGATGCAGATACAAACGGGTACCGGTACAGGTGCAGATACAAACGGGTACCGATGCAGATACAAGCGGCTACAGATGCAGATACAAACTGGTACAAATGCAGATACAAACGGGTACAGATGCAGATACAAAC